>NW_027185867.1:2968576-3107990 GCF_028583685.1 Petaurus breviceps papuanus | reverse complement strand
TCAGTATGCACCATCCCCCACCCCCGGTGAAATGCACACCGCGCTCCGAGCTGCATCTAATAAGAGCTGCAGCAGTGAGTACGTCATCCTGTTCTTCCCCAGTGATTTCCTTAATGAATAAAGGTACTTTTTTTTGTTCACATTTACTTGTTTATTAAAATTGTTGTCAATATTCATTAAAATAAGCCCTCCCCTGAAAATAAGCCCTCTGGTGTTTTTCTGTCCAAAAAAATTAATAAGACAGTGTCTTATTATCGGGGAAATACGGTAACAGGACTCTGGGGTCTGATACCTTGAGTGAATGAATAATGCCCTGATTGCCAGTGCTTGTAAGTGTTAACAATAGGCAATAGGCAAATTTGTTTGTTTGTGGCCAGAGATCGTTTCAGAAGGAACAAATAAGTATATAAATGATAGATTAAAAAATTTCAGAATAGATAGAAAAGGTAGAGATTAATGAGGAGAGCAAGGTAAAGAAATCCTTAGAAAAAAGAAATCCTTAGAAAAAGAGAAATCTGTTTTCTGACCTTCACTTATAATTTCTTCTTTTATGAGTTTCATTGTCATTTTGAGCCATTTCTTCATGTCATTCCATGATCTTTAGGAGATACTATAGGACACTGTCTCTCATCACAGACTATTTATTTGCTTTCCTTCATGCTTGCTAATTGTCCTTTGCTTTTTCTTTAGGGTTTTACTCATTTTGTTCCCTGATCTGTAGGATCCTTTTTGTTTGTTTCATTGAAGTTTTTTTTTTCTCTAGATATCTTTTGTCTTTAGGTCTTCTTTTATTATCTATCACTCACTCTGGTGCCTTCCTGCTTCTCTGGTGCCAACAAATATCAGAGGTATTTGGACAGAATCACTATGTCAGGACTGGGCCATGTATAATCCTGCAATTTATTTTATGCTCACTGCCATGGCCACATGAGGCAAGGGGATGGTAGTCACTGAGTTAGTGCTCTAAGTATTAAAGTTCTTCAGTGTTAATTCGTAAGATTTTTTTTTACCTTACACTGTCTTCTTTTCTTGAGGCTTTAGCTCTAATTACTCTCCATTATAGTATGTGGAGGTTGAAGGATTGGAGAGATATGCAGAGAGCTATTAATCCACCATCTTCCTAGTAACAGGAGAAGTACTGTATGGGGGAAGGGGAAAGGACACAATGGTAAATATAGGGGATGTAAAGTCAAAGGATATTAATACTAGTGTATTTTTAAAAACTCCCAACCATATTATGGCTGGAGTACAGGATATGATACCAGAGGTAGGACCTGAAACACCAAGGACAGTGGAAACAGAAGATTAGAGAACACTGAAGTTGATAAGGAGATTAAACACCACTGGCAAATGCTGTTTGGCAATGAAGGGGAGTAAGGTGGTACAGTAGATAGAGGATCTGGCCTGGAGTCAGGAACACCTGACTGCAGATCTGATTTCAGACACCAACTTTGTGACCCTGGGCAAGTCACACAGACTGTTTGCCTCAGTTTCCTCATTTGTAAAAAATGATCTAGAGAAGGAAATGACAAATCACTCCAGTACCTTTGCCAAGAAAACCCCAAATAGTTGGACACAACCGAAACAACAATTAAAAAGCCTAATTAATTCAAAGGTGTTATTAATTGAATATACTCTCCTTCCTAGAAGGATGGAATTTTAAAAATAGAAATCTCAGGATTACAATGGTTAATGCACATACATTATTAACACATACATATATATAAATATGCAAACATATCATATATGCAGGTATATGTACATACATATTATATGTATATATGTATATGTCTCCCTTGATAGAATGTGAGTTTCATGAGGGTAGAGACTATTTTGGGTCTACATATACCCAGTGTCTAGGATAGGTACTTAATAAATGCTTGTGATTAAATTTTTTTAAGTGTCTTACTTCTGCCATCATCTCTTGTTCTCTAGCCATCCAGAAATAACATGGTTACTTTTATTTTTTAAGGTTTTATTGCTACCTTTTGATTTTATATCCCCTATGTTTTCCAGTGTTTACCTCCTTCTTCCCCCTTATAATGCTTCTCCTGTGACCAGCAAGATGGTGAATTTGTAGCTTTCTGCAAACCTCTTAGCCTGGCACATTATAGAAACTTAATAAAAACTAGTTGACTGTAGTATCTTCAATACTACAGTCTCCAAATGAATGAATGACTGACTGAATGAATGAATCTCTTCCTTTTTCTCACTGTCCTCTCTTCTATTCTGTAACAAAGAACACAAATGAAAAGTGCTAAAAGTAAGAAAAAAATCTAGTATCTGTACTGGGTAATTAATTATGTTTATTCTTTGTGGTAAAGTAAATTCTGTTTTGTGGATTTCATGCTTATTTGTAACAGTAGGGGTCTGTTCCATTCCAAAAGAAGGAATACTCAGATTTCTTGATTAAATTAAATCAGAGGCAGAACAAGGTGTGAACAATGCCTAGATCCTCTATTGAATCAATTAATCACAGGTATAAACTAATGGGATTGTTTGAAGATCAGGTTATATACCCTGTGGGATTTTCTTTTTTTTTAAGTAGCAAGCTAGTTTGGAATCTACCATTCTAGGGGCCAGACATACTGGCAGACAGCTTCATCCAAACCCCTGAAAAGGAATCTTTTAAGTTGGGTTAGAAGGGAAGAAGAAAGTATCTTTGTCTCCTCTTCCAATCAAATTCAAAAAGTCCAACAGCTAGGTGACATAGTGCTACGCCTGGAGTGAGGAAAACTCATCTTCCTGAGTACAAATCTGGTCTCAGACATTTACTGGCTGTTTGACCCTGGACAAGTCATTTAATCCAGTCCTCATCTGTAAAATGAACTGGAGAAGGAAATGGCAAGCCACTCCAGTATCCCTGCCAAGAAAACTCCAAATGAGCTCATGAAGAGTTGGATACAATCAAACAACAAAAAGAGGAAAACCTGTAGTTAAAGTGAAGTTTCATTTTAATGGGGGATGAGAATGGAAAAGCAACAGCTGGTATATCAAGAGAGCCAGCGGCAGTAAGGAATAGGTGGCTAGCCTCTGAGAAAAAACTGTGGGCATCCTTGAAAGCAAAGTGCTTCAGTGCTAGTCTGTGTAAACTCTGAGAATATCTGTGTCCACAAAAAAACAATTTTTATGCACTTGCAGTGAAGAAAAGACATGTTTTTGCTTTGATGTTTCTAGCAAAAAAGAAATAAAAGTCTTTTTTAACATGAAGGAAGATTAGCTACATCTGCTTTCTCTCTCATTCTCCCCAGAAAGCTGAAAGCCATATATATATCCTTTACTGGGGTTAGACTACAATGAAACAAAACAATTTATTTCTGACCCTTCCCCCTCCTTTTCTAGATATTCTCCTATTATTCATTACTCGTTGCCCCCAATACTTTCTTCCTCCAAGTATAAAGTTTTTCCATAGAACGTGTCCAATCTTGCCCTCTCTGCTTATCTAGTTTAGAATGGAAAGTGAAAGCAAAAGGAAGAACCAGTTCCCCCTCAGGTTCCCTCCCACCATAGGAATGTGAGCAGGACAGATCCTTTCTAAACCATACCTTTTTTCTTTCCAGGACCTGGCCAAAGTCCCAGTCCCTAGTTCACACCCCCCTTTCCCAGTTTAGGTAGCTGGAATTTCCTTGGGGCACCTGTGTTTTAAGCCCTATGAATCTGGCTCCCCAAGGACTTCATTAGCAGCCCAAGAGCTGCATAGTCTTGAGTCGAATAGTTCACATATTTCTGCTATTTCAGAGCTCCTAAAAATTATCAATAAAAGTAAAAGCCATAAAATTCTCTCACAGTCTGCTTAGAGGGAATCTTTAGCATTCTAGTTAGAGGTCAAAACTTCTGACTCCTATACCAAACTAGCCAGTAGTGTCCTCCAATGCGCAGCCTTCTACCCCACCTCTAGCAATTAATTAACAGATATGATTCACAGTGAAATTATGGTGATCAGAGATTATAGAAGAGAATTAGGTGATAGGAGTAGCTTAAAGAAATAGAGAAAATTACACAGAAAGTAACCTGCCTGTTACAGGTACACAGAAGGCAGAATGGAAAATTAAATCTTTTGCAGCTCCCAAAAAGATTGGTCATAGTTAGCAGCCTTTCTCTATTTTGGTCATGTCTCCTACCCTTCCCCCCCCCAGTTGTTTTCTCAAGACAGGAGACCAGCCTTCAATGACTCTGTTCTTAGCACCTTGAATGGCTAAACACCTACAGAGGCCTCTCTGAGCTCATCATCTTGCAACAATCACATTGGTTGTTTCTGCCAACTAAACTCTGTCGAGGTGAAGCTCTTACAGCCATCTCTACCAATTAAAACTAGAATTTTTATTCTCATGCCTAGTTCCTGTTCATCCTCTACAACTCTCTTCCTTCTTCCCTGCCTCCTCCATTGTGGGGTGAGGTTTAATCTTCCAATCTCAGAAGCTATATTCTGACCCAAGGATCCATTCTGACTTCAGGAACTTCAACTCCAATATTTCTCTAAGTCTCTGGGGAGTATTCATAAAAGGAAAAATGAGTTTCCAACAGGTTGCTCAAAGGCACACTAGAATCCAGTTATCCTGTCTCCCTTCAAGTATTCTTCCAACTCTGCTGGGCACAGTGTCTGACACATAGTAGGCTCTTAATAAATACTGACTGGTTACTATACTGCACCACACTATATTTCCTTCCTCAGTATCCAGTACGGAGGTCTCTTCTCTCCAGGAACTAGATCCCATCCTTTCCCAATAAGCAGAAGTTTTTCATCTTCCTAACCCTTCCAATGATGGTGGTCTTTCTTTCTACCTCTTTGTCAAACCATAACCGAACTAAATCCGATCCACACAGTTTTGCTCATTAACAGTGAGCTTTCATTCAGCACACAAACACTTGGTAGCTAATTCAAAAATTAAAAACACCAGACGGAGAAATGTGACTCCCAGTCAAGAAGTTAGGAGGATTTGAAACTGAAAAGTCGAACAGCTGAAACGCCGGTGAGCTCACCCAACAGCTGTCTTAGTTTTACCTGGGCCTAAAGCTGGGCACAGAGCTCTGCCCAAGCCCCAGTGCCTGGTTCTCTTTGGCTTCCGCCAGCTCCCTACCTTCTCCTGCCCGCGCGGCTCTGGATATAAAGAGGTTAACTCCAGTCTAGCTCTTTCCCAGCAGCTTAAGTAGTGGACGAGCGGAACCGCGCTAGGTAAATAGGATTTCTATTTCTACTCTCAGGACGCTCAAAAGCCGGACTCCAACCCTGGAGCAACGCATTCGGAACCCCGAATCAGAGAAGGCTGGATGCCACTTGCAGCTTCTAGGAATCCCGATCCCGCGCCCCTCCTTTCACCCCCAATCCCCAGCCCGGTGGAGGCACGTCATTTCTAGGGATAGGGCGGCCCCCACTTTCCAGAAAGTCTCCCTTCATGAACTCCCCCGACCGGCTTATTGCAACCTCCTCTGCTTACCTCGAAAAGCGCAGGGCTGCAGCTGCAGCAGCAGCAGCAGGAGGAGGAGGAGCTGTAGCCACTGCAGGGGCAGGGCGATGACCCGGCAGCGCAGAAACTGACTGCAGTTTGCCATAAGTTGAGGCTTCCCGCCTCTGCCCTCCCCACCCCTACCCGCTCGGTCCACAGTGTCCGAGCGCCAGAGCGCCACCTTAGGTTAGCTAACCGCTTGCCCACTCCAGCCCACGCTCTCTTCGTTGGCAGCAGCACGTCTAGGAGGCTGCGGTCTCCCTGGCTCCGGCTTCTCTCAGCTGGAGCGAAGGGAAAAGGACGTGAGTAGAGAAACCCAGCAAAGGGATAAAAAAGCCTGAGTGCAGTTTGCTGGTGGGCGGAGGTCCGGGGTGGGGGACAGTGACATTCACTTTCACTTTTACTTTTGCTTTAGCTCCAGGGAGGATTGGGGAAAGGTAAGGAGCAGAAGGAGCATCCCCATCCTCTCCCTCATGTACGAAGATTCCTCACCCATCTCCCCTGATCCCAAAACATGTCTGGGGCGGAATTAAGGAACTTAACCCGCTGGTTTGGAAGGAATGCAGCGTTTGTCACAGATGCCCTGCCATTTAGCACAGCTTCTAGAGATTTTCCTCCTCTCTCCTCGCCATTTCCCCTCAAATGTCTATCCAGTCTAATGGCACCATTAGGTACTATGAAAAGTGACAACTTTCAGGTGGAACAGTCCTTGTGAGGGTTACACGTGTGAACAATTCGTTTTATCCTGTCTAGAGTGGTGAAAATTGTTGACACTATAAAATTGTCTTCCTTGAAACTTATGATTCCTCCCTACCCAGCTGAAAGTAATCTCTCTTTCAAAGTTTCTTGGAGCATTTTGTCAAGGATCATGCATCTAGAGATGGAAGGGACCTTATAGATCATTTATTTTTTACAAAGGAGGAAATGGAGTCCCAGAGAGATAAAGTGATTTGCCCAAGGTCCTACAGGTAGTATCAGAGTCAGGTCTTTTCTTTGCTCCATCAAATTCCTCCTCGTATAATACTTATTTGTCTATCTTATTCTGATAACATATTGTAAAGTTGGGCAGCTAGGTGGCTTATTGGATAAAGCACTAGGCTTGGAATCAGGAAGACTCATCTTTATGAGTTCGAATCTAGTCTCAGAAACTTAGTAGCTGTGTGATCCTGGGCAAGTCACTTAACCCTGTTTGCCTTAGTTCCTTATATGGGAAATGGAAATGAACTGGAGAAGAAAATGGCAAACCCCTAAAGTATATTTTGCCAAGAAAATTTCAAATGGGGTCATGAAGAGTGGGATAGACTGAACAATTGTAAAGCTAATCAGGAGCAAGGATTATGTCATTCCTGACATCAGAAGTGTCTGGGTTTGAAGTCAAGAGTCACGTTTGAATCCTGTGGAACCAGAACCCCATATTCATGGGCCACCATATGACCATGGGCAAGTAACAACCTGTAACATTTTTATCTAGTCTCTATTTTATCTAGACCTCTATTCTGGAGCCCATAGTACAAACCTGTAATGGAAAAAGGACTGAACTTAAAGTTAGGAGACCTGGCTTCTGCTCACTCTATTTCATTAATGATGTGTAGCTTTATGCAGAAGGCATTAATATCTCTGCCCCTCACTTGCTTCATGTGGAGAAATATTTATCCAGAATATTTCTAATTGTGATTAAGTCTCATGATTTATTGTGAAAATTAAATGAGATGTGTGAAAGAACTTTAAAAAATAAAGTTCTATAAAATGCAAGGAAGGTGTTTATTTTCTTGTTTTTAAAAAAAATTTTTTTGGATGAAGTTCAAATGGAAATGACGAGAAGACAACTCTTTATCATGCTATTATTCTTTTATAGTTAATTATACATGGCTGCAGCATGCTATCATCAGAGAAGGAGCTATGCTCTATGAGCAAAGCAGAGTTGAAGTAGCCCAAAAGAAACATGAGATGCTCAAATTTAGAGAATCTACCCCACATGTTCACATGGACTATTTATGCCTCACCTGTGGTAGAGCATTCCAAGTTCAGATTGGTTGGACAACTGTAACTTTAATATAGTGGTGTCATTTTGGTTCTCTTCGAGAATAAAGGACAACCATCATATATGCCTGCTTTTTTCTTTTCTTTTTCTTTGGTAATTGAATAGGAGTACTGGCATAAAAGTTCATCTTCTCTTGGTCCTGCCAAAAGCATCTTTGGGACACAATCTCCAGTAACACATAGGATAAAAGGAATCATATGTGCCTTTTGTCATGTGCTTCCCACATGAGGCTTTTTTTTTCTGCTAGGTCTCTATGTTTTGAAAACTTTTAATTCCATGTAGTCTGGAGATTATGAGTATTCATAGGATAATACATTTAGGGATAGAAGGACCTCAGAGGTAATTAAATCTGTGTTCCTATTTTACAGATGAGGAATTGAGGCAAATAGGGGTTAAGTGACTTGCCCAGGGTCACACAGCCAGTAAATGTCTGAGGCCAGATTTGAACTCAAAGTTTCCTGACTCCAGTCCCAGTGCTGTATCTACTGTACTACCTAGCTGTCCCTTTGTAATAATGGCTACCATTCTTTAAGGTTTCCAAAGTGCTTTATAAATATCTCATTTTACTTTCACAACAACTCTGAGAGGTAGGTGCTATTATTATTATTCTCATTTTAGATATGAGGAATTGAGGCATGCAGAGGTTAAAGTGACTTACCCAAGGTCGCTCAGCTAGTAAGTGTCTGAGGCTAGAGCTGAACTCAGGTGTTCCTGACTCCAGGTATAATACTCTATCTAGTATGATTATTTAGCTGCCCCAACGTTACTAGCAATCCAGCAGAATAGAGGAAATGCTTATTTAAGAATACTTGTGAAAGAGTAATCTATAACATTAAAAAAAGGAAAAGGATTTATTTGTATAGTATTTATATTTATAGTAACTCTTTTCGTGGTAGCAAAGAATTGGAAATTGAGGAGATGCCCATCAGTTGGGGGAATGGCTGAGCAAGATGTGGTTTATAACAGTGAGGGAATACTGTTGTGCTATAAGAAATGACAAGCAGGATTATTTCAGAAAAACCAGGAAAGATTATATGGACTGATGCAGAGTGAAGTGAGCAGAACAGAAGAACATTGTACATAGTAACAACAGCATTGCATGATAATCAACTTTGAATAACTTAGTTATTCTCAGCGATACAATGATCCCAGGCAATTCCAAAGGACTCCTGATGAAAAATGCTATCCACCTCCAGAAAAAGAACTGGAGTCTGAATACAGATCAAAGCATACTATTTTTCATTTTCTTTATTTGTGTGTGTGTGTGGTTTTTTTGGTCTGTTTTTTCACAGCATGACTAATATAGAAATATGTTTTGCATGAATGCATATGTATTATAACCTATGCCAAATTGCTTACTGTCCTAAGGAAGGGGGATGATGGGAGTGAGAGAATTTGGACCTCGACATTTTTAAAAAATAAATTAAAAATTATCTTTACATATAAATGGAATAAAATAAAATATTATTAAAATAAACTCATTGCAAATGTACCTAGGAATTTTGAAATAGTAATCCAAAATTTCTCAAACTATGTTCATTTGCATTCACTGAATAAATCCATGAAAAAGAAAAAAAAACACCTAGAACTGCTAGAATAGTTTAATATTGCTACAGCAATATTCTATTCATATCTCCATCACTTAGCAAAATACCTACCACTTAATAAATGCTTCCTTCTTCATCCTTAGTTTCCCAAATCTTATTATTTTCTTCCTCCACATCTCTCTAATATACACTCATATACTCAATCAATAAACATTTATTAGTCACCTACTCATGACATCACTATATTAGAGCCAAGTTGCTATATTAGTGTCTGATCAATCTGAGCTTGTAATGCTCTACCACCGGCACTATTTTCCATTTTTGTCCTCTTGCTCTGGTTATTCTCTCTACCTGGAATGCATTTCCTCCTCACCTTCACTTCACAGAATCTCTCATTTCCTTCCAGTTTAACTCAAACACCACTTTACACAAGACTATGTCTGATATTCTCCAACTGCTAGTGACTTCCCTCCTTAAGAAATGGTTCTTGAATGGATTCTACCTACTTTGTGTACATATTGTTTCCTGATAGAATGTAAGCTCCTTGAGGGCAGATATTGTTTTTTTTTTAATTTTTGCCTTTGTGTCTTGGGTGTTTATATGTTTAATGAACAAGTGTGATGGATTGTTACATGCCTTTATAGATAGTTATATTCATAATTGAGGTCTCTCTCCCCACTAAGGATCAAAGAATTGTTGTGTATTAGAAGTTTATTCCCCCTTCCTTAGTGAATCTGAGTTAGTATTAGTATGTAAAAATCAAGAGAAAAACCTATAAGCATTCCATTTTTGATCCTGACTTGACAACAAAAAAATCCAAAGTTATCTTCCTGTCAGTGGCCAACTATTTAGAGGACAAACTCCTTGGAGAGTTTAATGGCTGCTGTACTATATATCTATGTAGTTTTAATTGATTCTTACTTTCTTTTGCTTTTACTTTGAAAACCAGCCCCTCCACCTGTCTCTTCTTCCATAATTCCAAAAGTAATTGTCCTACTGGGCCCAAATTACTCTATGGACCCTAAGATCATAGCTCTGATCCTTCACATTCCCCTTGTTAACCAGCATTGTGTAGACATTTCAGTCCTATGATTTTCAACCACTTCAATCAATTATTATGTTTACAGATCCCAAAGCATAAATCTGGTAGCAGAACTAACAGTTTATGTCTTACTGCCTATTTATCTTGGCAGGGATGCCTGTCTTCTAGTTGGAGCGAGTGAAAGTGGACATCTGGAGCACCTTCCTGGGCAGGGGAACCTGCATCCTCGAGGCCACATGTAGCCCTCTAGGTCCTCAAGTGTGGCCCTTTGACTGAATCCAAACTTCATAGAACAAATCCCACTCAGGTCTAGACCCTCTGGTTGAAGAGGGCAACCAAGGAATTCACTTCATTATTTCCTACCCAGATGATCTGAATTTCATGGTTTCTAAAAACTATAATTCTGCAAAATAAAGCTAACTCCCAAACTCGCAGCCTGCTGGAGGATTTCATCATTCCATTCCCCCCACCCTCCAGCCCATCTTTCCTTCAGCTTCTTTTATGTATTATTTTCCATCATTAAATTGTGATCTCCTTGAAGGCAGAGGTTGTCTTATTCCTTGCTTTGTATCTTGACTACTTAATACGATGCCTGATACATGGTAGCCATTTAGTAAACTTTTATTGACTATTGACCCTCAAAAAGGAGGGATCATGTCTAACATATATAGCACTGGAGTTATAAATACTGTTATCAATAAAAGAGATAAAAGCAGAAACAATTTTGTCATTCACTAGTTAATGATGTGTTTGGTCTTGGATTTCTGGGAATGGTGATTGGTATGGTTTCTGGAAGAGAGGAGTCAGAAACTGAATAATCAGTCATTCTACCTATAAATTACTACACAGGGGGCATGCAAGGAAAGTCAAGTGGGACACTCAATTTTTGGGTGATGACTCCCTTACTCCTTCCTTTGAAACACAATGATAATAATAATTGGATGTTCAGGAGCAAAGTTTCCTTTTTCCCCTTTCAATCTTCCAAGCTGAGACCTTATGAACATACATTGTTTTTTTTTATTGGTAAAATAACTTTTGTGCTATCTACCTTATATCTTTTTTTTGTTTTTAACTTTAACTGTTATTTTTCTATTTAATAATTAGTTACTCCTCCCAATACCTTCTACCTCAACTCAACAACAACAACAAAAAAAACTTTCACAGCAAATATGCATAGTCAAGCAAAACACATTTTCATATTGCTTATATTAAAAATGTATATCTCATTCTGCATTTTAATTCTAGTCTCTGTCAGAAGGTGAAGAGCATGCTTCATCTTTGGCCTTCTGGAATCATGGTTTGTGATTGCATTGATCAGAGCTCTAAAGTCTTTTAAAGTTGTTTTGATTTATAATGTTGTTGCATAAATTGTTTCCTTAGCTCTGCTCACTTCATTCTGTATCAGTTCATACAGGTCTTCCCAATTTCCTTTGTAAATGTCAATTTTATAATTTTTATGGTCCAATAATAGTCCATCACTTTTGTGTCCCATAATATGTTTAGACATTTCTTAATGGATGGGCACCCCATTAATATCCAATTTTTTTTGTTACTACAAAAAGAGCAGATAAAAATACTTTTGTTAATAAAAGTTCTCTCTTTCTTTGAGATTTTAGATCTAGCAGTGGCAATATTGGGTGAATATGTGGGCATTGTTCCAAATTACTTTCCAGAATGACTAGACCAATTCACAGCTCCATCACATCATTTGCATTAGTGTGCTTGTTTTTCACAACCCCTCCAACATTTGTCATTTTTTTGGTTATCTTTGCTGATCTGATGGGTGTAAGTTGAAAATTCAGAGTTGTTTTAATTTCCATTTCTCTAATTATTAATTTTGATGCTTCTCTAGGTTATAGCTTTGAGAGAGAAGACAAATGATTCCAAACCCACATCAGAGTGCTGAAGGAAAAGACTCTGGAAAGAATTTGACATGAGAGGAACTAGCATTAGAGACTAAATTAGACTTTGAGGAATTTCTCCTTGGATGAAATCTAGGGCTCCCTCTCGTGGCTGAGGTGAGTCATCTCATTCTCAACAGGAGAGCTGTCTGTTAATGTGCTATATTTTCTTAAATGACTTCTGTTTTTGCTACTGATTTGGATAAATGGGTTTCTTTCCTGATTGCTCTATATGGAACTGTATTTGGTGGGAAATTAAGCCTTAGATATAATGCTTAGGGTCCATTAGCTTGAACTTGAAAACCACATCCCCTATACTAAATAGTATTTAAGGGAATAGATAAATATAATTCTAGCCTGGTACCTTCTCTCTCTGAGGAGAGCAGAGTGGCCAAACTTTTGGCCCAACATCCTGCTTCTCTTCCTGGCAGGAAGGATAGAGGAAGAAGAGGCTAGAGATGTCTACCTTGCCCTCTTCAAGTCACACAGTAACATCCCTGCTACATGTAGGGGATAGACTTTTACTATACTTATAAATATGAATATATGTGTGTGTACACACACATATGTGTATGTATGTGCATGCATACATGTATGTATATCTTGAGTATAAGACCTTTATCATTGAAAAAGACTACAAAGATCTTTCCTCCAATTATCAGTTTCTTCTATAATTTTACTTGCATTGGTTTTGTTTGTACAAAATCTTTTAAACCTTATGTGAACTTCTCTATCCCTTGTTTAATTATAAACTCTTTCTCATCCATAGATGTGAAGTGTAATTTCTTCCTTGTTTATGATATCATCTTTTATGTATGCTGTATAGTCATTGGATATTTCCCCATTTTTCTCCTGCTGGACCTACTCCCCACTGGTGAGGAAATTGAAGGGATTAAGACAGCAAATGGTTGTTTGGGAATTGAGTGAACTACACTGACTCAATATTGTGACTCAGTTCTGGAACTAACTCAATTCTCTTTCTATTCAACTGAGAGTCTAGTCCAATTTCTGTATTGTAAGAAAATTTTATTCATTTGTGGGAATTGGGAGAAAACCTTATTGCATTCTTTGAACCTAGCCCCGCATGGCTGGGAAACTGAATCACCTCTCCCTGTTGGCTAGGGACTATTAACCAAGGGTCTGGGTTATGCTGATCAGAAACTCAATCAGATTCAAAGATTGATGCAAGGAGTTTCTAACAAATGTATATCTCAAGCAATCCATATATCATATTGTAAAGCCAAGCAAAAGCAGCTTTCCAGAGGACTTCTGCTGTGAACAGCTTCAAGGTTCTGATTGCATAGTATAGCGAACTCTTTATTTATTCAGCAGTAAAATTAAGGCAAAGCATTCACAGAAAATCAAGGTACAGCATTCACCATGTCACAACTCAACAACTTAACACTAAAATGGCCATGTAGTTTTCACCAGAGTGGTCACATAGTTTTAAGCAAAGTATATTCATTTAGTCAATCACAAAGTCCTTAATTCAATCACAAAGTACAAAAGTCAAAGTCCTCCATCAATGGGGTGCAATTAAGTTACAATTTCATCAGTAACTACTCAGTCCCTCTTAAGGGGTAGTGGAAAATACAAAGGCCATCCACCCCTAGGTCACAAGTAAGTTACAATTTCATCAGTCATTACTCAGTACCCATAGAGAGGTCTTTTCATCTTGACTCAAGACAGGCTCTCAGCTTCCATGGTTCCTCTTCCATGGTCCCAGCTACTGCCCAAATCTAACCAACTGCCACCTGAGTTCAAAGGCAGACAGCTCCAAGTTCCTTGTCCAGCTCTCTGTGCAGTTGCTGTTCCATATTGAAGCTCACAGTGTCCAGTCCACCTCAAGTCCTTCACGATTTCTGTTCCTGGGAATAGAAAACTTAACAGAGCCACAACAATATCTACACATATCAAGCTTAGCAGAATTACAACATTATTCACACACATGGTTGGCACTATCATCTCAATTCACTTTCTGCCTGTGAAATCAACATACACCCAAAACAGACAGACAAAGTACTGACACCACAGTCATGCTTCCTCTAGCAGCTCTGGCTGGCCCTTGGAAATCTTCACCAGCTCCGGCTGGTTCTTGGAAGCTCTCAGCAGGAATTTGGCTGGCTCTCAGAAAAAACTCCGCCACCACAAGTTCTGTTCTCAAAATCAAAATCACTTTCTCCAGCCTTCATGCAGCTTGCTCCAAGAAATTCTGTCTCAGTTCTCAATTCTCATTTCTTTTCTTAGCTGTTCTCAGTTCAGTCTTCAGTCCAGCAGTAGCAGCCCAGCTTCCAGATGCTTGCTGAGAAAAATTCTCTCTCCCTGACAGTAGCTGCTCTGCCTCCACAATGCTTGCCCCAAGAAATTCTGACTCTCCCGGCTGGGGCTTTTCCTTATACATGATATTAGATACTCCCTATTCAGCCCCTTCCTGTTACGTCAGCAACAGGGGTTCATACCTTCTGTTTCTTAACAGAGGCTTGATATAATTAATTTCAAATTAAGTGCTAAGTACCTGTTATCTTGCCAATACAAAGGGATCTTCAAATTTCATTACTATTACACTTATCTGAAAAGTGGCCTCATGCTGATCAATCAGTTATTGTTTCCATGTTCCTTTGATTGTTTACATATACTTGTGGGGAGTGGAACACCTCTTTTTCCAAATTCAGGGAATTGCACCTGTTCACTTTCCCCCTTCCAACTTGGAAAGTCCCTAATCTTTCTTCCAATTAGAAATCAGATCACCTAATGCTGTATTGTTTCCTTTCAATTAATTGGCCTTATTTGATTGTTTTTAATGTATAAAAGTCTGTCTCTCCCTGTATTTGGGGTCCATCCCTAAGCTGAGGAAGGGGCCTAGCCCTGATTTGTTAGGCATTCATTGCTTAATAAATTGATATGCTTGGAAGATCAAACCTTTGTTTCCTCAGTTATTTCATCTTTCACCCACCATGCTGGTCTTTACCAGACATACAGTCTGCCAGTACTGCTCTGATGGATACTTTTTGTGTGGATGTTACACACAGCTGGACTTGTAGTCTTCCTCAGAAGTCTCCTTGAATAGGTTTAATTGGGCATGTGGCGATGGAACTTTTATCTGTTTCCAACTTTTGACTCTAGCTGTAATGTAATCCTTGGTCAAAAATATTACTTCCCCATGAGAAGAGTGAGATTTGTCAAGCTTTTTTATTTCAAAAGTGAGAGGTTTTTTAAAGCTCTTTAGTGAAGGAGACACTCTTATTTCAGCCATAGGACCAGCAACTCAAATATTTGAACATTCAAATGGACTTGTGATTTCATTGACTTGGAAATTCCCTTGTGCAGATCATAGCCCATGCATACCTGCCCAAGATGCGTGACTGTTGTTGTTTGCATTCTTATGTAAGTTTGCTACAAAGGTCCACCCTGATTATGACCATTTACCTATTATCCTACCCCCTTGACACATGGCCAGTCCATTGTCTTTCCCTACCATATATTTCCTTGATAACATCTTTTATTCCTGTTCTTTAAAGTTTCTCATTGATTATATATTGCAACCTGCTCATACCTATTATGCCTTTCTCTATTACTCTTTGTGTGATATTCATTTTCAATTCTTCAAAGACTATTGCATTTATGTTTCCATAGGAAGCTTGGGGGTAATTCAGGAAAACCTGCAATTTCCCCAAAGTAATCTAGTCTGTTTCATGCATTACTTTTTACTTCTGCTTAATTCTGAGTTTAGCTCATTGTAATTCTGTATTGTCTGTCCTAGATATATATATACTGACTTATGACTAAGAGAGAAGAAACCCTAGGAAGTGGTATCAGTGTCCCTCTGGTCCACTTGAGCCCCTGGGTACCCTCCCTCTTTTAGGAGCAGCTGAGCCCAAAACTATTACTACTAGCTTACTTGAGCCATGATTTCCCTAACAATGAGGATGCCTTTATTTTGTGTATTGATAACTGCTGTAAAGATTTGTACAGGTTGGTCTCCCAGCAGCCTCCCTGTGAAGGTGATGAAGATGCCCAGTGCAATGCAGATGAGTAAGTTTGGCACAAGATGAAGAGTCAGTTGAAGATGAACACTCAGGAGCAGCTAGGTGGCACAGTGGATAGAACACTGGCCTTGAAATCAGGAGAATCTGAGTTCAAATCCAGCTTCAGACACTTGACCCTTAACTAACTGTGTGACCTTGGGCAAGTCACCTAACCCCAACTGCCTTGCCTTCTCCCCTCCAAAAAAAATAAAATACTGGAAATGAACAGACTCCATTTCAGGTATCATGACTACCCTTATCCCTTGTGAATTGTTCTCAATTCCTAGGCTTATGTTCTCTTTCAGGATGTAAATTTAAAGATTTTAGGAGAAATCTCCAAAAGGACATGGGAGAACTAAAGAACTATGGTATACAGGATATATTTCTATTCTGTACTAGAGGAGAGCTGTCAAAATATCAGGTACCAAAACTTTTAGGCTTCCATTGGCAACATGGAATCATTATTCACCACTATTCCATCCTAGATGGAGATAGTGCTGACATAGACTGATGCTGTGGAATCCTGCAGGGACTTGCAGTCTTTCTTGAAGATAAGTGGAAAATATTAATACTTTGTTATGGAGGACTTGGGTGATCTTGTCTTGTACCAGTTTGCCTCCTACTATACTTATCTAATACAGTATCATCACAGCAGGCAATTGACAGCCTTTGAGATTTAGGAGGACCTGGGGCCATAAACGGTAAAGCAACATCATTATCTCCATGATTTGTGAGACAAACTGACTCCATATCTATCAACAGGAGGCTCAGTATCAAGATCTGTATCTAGATAAAGAAGAAAATCATTTATTATACATAAATAACATGCTTTATGAAGTTTTATATAGTCATCAGAAACTGTTACTAGTATAACCAATTCAAATGAAAACATGCCTATACAGATATATTCCCTAAATTTTTTTTGACAGTGTTCATTTTGTGTTCTTGTTTGACGGTATTAGATTCATAAAAATATTGCTCCTGTAAATGGACGCCTTGTCTCTTTTATATGATACTGTATTATATGATTATGTTCAACATTATTTAGATATTTGTCATGATCCCTTGTAATAGTAATGGCATTTAAAGATTCCCCTGTATTGGCTTGGTTTTTGGTTTGATTGTGTTAAAACCCAGAGCTTGTTAATCCCACTTGTGGGATGGACTTATTGACGTGAAAAGAGAGTGCTGAACTGGGAGGAGCCGGTGACTGTAGATTTGGAGAGACACGAGAGAGGCAGAAGAACTTTTTGGAAGCAGCACCTCATGGAGGCAGAGAGAGACTGAGAGGATTGCTGAGAGCCACTTTGAATTGCCTAGGACTTTTGAGACCTGACAACCAGAGCTGCCAAGGACTGAGGAGACATGGCTGTTATGCTGGTACTTTGTCTGTCTTGATGTTGTTTTGCCAGATTTGTCCACTGGTGAAGGACAGTGCTGTTGTTGCAGAAGTTTGGGAACCTTGCTGTTGGTTCAGAGCTCTTGAGACTGTTCTGCAGACAGAGAGTGAATACTGTCCACTGGTGAAGGACAGTGCTGTTGTTGCAGAAGGAACCTTGCTGTTGGTTCCAAAGCCCTGAAGAAGGATTTTCTTGTTGTATGTTTACAGAAATCCTGGAAGAGGGTTTTGCTAATGTTTTCAGGGGTCCTAGGACTGTTCTGCAGACAGAGAATGAATTAAAGAAGAGACTGGCAATGTATCTTGTGGCCTTGCTAAGCTTTGTCACCCCAGGAACAAAGATTGCTGAGAACTTGCCTCTGTCAAGATGAAGAAAAGACCTCCATTTGGGTATTAAGTGCTGTGCTTAAACTTGTTGTAACTCTGGGGTAGATTCAATTGTGATCCAGGGGTGGGGAACTTTTGACCTTTATGTGTTCTATGATTGAACAAATGAATGTACTTTACTTATGATTGGAAACTAATCTCCATTTGAGAAGAGGGGCTTTGTGATGGACTAAATGAAGGTACAGCCTAGAGGTGGAGTAGTATTTAGAACAGGGACTTTGTAATTGATTAAATGAATGTAATGTCCTGGGGTGGGGTAGTACTTGATTAACTCAGGTAGTACTTGGAGATTATTTAATCACACTTAGTAAATGCTGTATTTTGAATGATGTCATATTTTGATCTTCTCTGTTCTTAATTTGTCACTGAATAAAATGGAGAGCACCTATGCTGGTATTTTGAACCTTGGGAAGTTGCCTTTGCTTGGCATTACATTACATCCCTATGTAGTGCTAATTAGTAAGAAGAATAGAAACTACCCTGGTCCTTGACATCACTATGATGTCACAGTGCCTGACTATGAGAAAACTGGAAATTCCTCTGGGTACTTTGATTCTCGATTTTTATTGATCCTCGTTTACTTGCTTTTAATGGTCTGCATGCTGACTATGACATAATTTGTATGTTTTTTTTTTCTCTCTCTATGGACTGCCCCATCTGAATTCCTTTCACTTTTCTATTTTTAAGCTTTAAAATTATATGGATATTAGTTTTCTTTAAAGATCTTAACTATATCAACCTAAATTAAAGAAATCTAACCTAATTTAACATCTCTTCTCAAACCAATTTAATAAAGAGGTATCCTGATTTAAAAGCAAGGCAGCAATGTTCGAGATCACTTAGTTGTAATTGGCTATACACAGTGATGCCATACTCTATACGGTATTCATTCATCTCCAAAGTGTAATTAGTTTCCACTGTACTTTAACATTGAGAAATTCTAAAGGAAATCTTTGTCTATCAAAGAGTCCAACAATTAAAGTACGTCTTGCTATTGGAGTAATTGTAATACTTTAAAGAAGTGCTTCAAAATGATTATCAGTGTTTTCAAGAACTGTAAACCAGAGGATCTATTCCATGACACAAAATTCATTATATTGATGTCTATTTTAGTTAATTAGAAAGTTAACTCATAGTAGTACTAAGGAGTATATAAAAAATTACTTGTCCCATTAATACCTAAGTGAAAATATTAGGGACTTAAATTACTACCGTAAGCCACAAATGCCAATACACATTACCGAAAGCAAAGTTGTTTTTGAAAGTTCAAGAGTGATGAAATATCAGAGAGATTTCATGAGAAATCACATTCTGCAATTTGAATAAAAGCACAACCTAAACAAATTTTCCAACTGCAAACAGTTTTTAATCTTGATTTTGCTTTCACATATTAGAAATTATGCTGGCAACATTTCTATTCGGGATAATAGAGGAAGCTAGTTGGTTAAATAAGCTCAAACACTCATTGTTATATCTAAACTTTCCTATTTAAATGCCATTTTTATACCTATTAAACATGTAGAATCGTCTTACCTAAATTATTCTAAATAGCAAGCCAACATAGGTTTCTGGATAATAGAAACACAAGACAAAAGAAACTCAAACTCATTGCTCCAAATAGTTCAAGGAAATGTAGTTAGTTGCAGGAAACATTTTCTTTGCCTGATCTTAGGTGAAAGAGTTCGTTATGAATGACACAGCCAAAATGGGGGGAGGGAGGTGAGGAGAGAATAAAAAATAATCTGAAAGAGTTTAAAATCTACAAACCAAGTAAGAAGTAATTGCATTTTAAATTAATAGACTAGTGTGCCAACCTAGGAAGCCATTAACATAAGCCACATGAACCACAAATACTTTGTGACAGTTTTAATTAAATATACAAATGCAAAATAAATCCATTGAGCGACAAGTACCAGTTTTAAGTACATTTTCTTTGGTCACATATAAAACCTTGTAAAGTTAAAACTTGATATTTTTAAGAAAACAAGCAAAATGCTAAAATAAACTATATTTTGTTTGTCTTACTTATCTCTTGTTCCAATATACTACTTAATTGCACTTTTACTTCCAGGCAAGAAGACAAGAAAATTGTAACCAAGGAAAAGTAGATTATGTATAGAAAAAAAATCCCTGACAATTTAAACTTAAAATCTGCAATGCCAGTTCTGAAATACATCCAGATGTTCTTTAAGTAGATGTACAGTTACACAATGAACATTAAAATCACTAGTGCTTTTGAAGTGACACCATTAGTACATTGTAGCAGCACCACATAGTTAATACTGTTTTCCAACTCCCAACAAACCAAATGCTGGAGTAAAAATTTGTTGATTAAAGCTATATCCTTAGTCTAACTAAAACTATTTTTTATAAGTACAGATAGTCACCTCAAAAAGTAATAGCTATAATAGCAGAAGAACCCTGGTTTTTCCTCAATATAAGCTATTACATATTGATTCACTGGGATTTATTAATACCAAAATATTCTTTGCATAGTAGTAGATAAGTATAATATTAATATTGAAGAGCTTGTTTCTGGTAAAATAACAATATAAATTATTTCACTTTTTACAACTAGTATAAAAAGTTGCAAAAAATTTAAGAATGAATATCTTACACTACTGGTGGTACAGTTTTTGAGATTTTCTTCCCCACTGAAATTATTATTGCTATGTTAAAATATAGTTCTCGTTCATCAGTGCTTCTGAATAACTTGCACTTATACTATATGATTTCTTGCTAGATGCACAATGTTTACAGGAAGGCTTATGGAAAGATCAGAGATACCATATAAATGCATTTGCAATTTTGATCAATTTCTCAGTTCAAAATGTCCAAGTCAACTGAAAGTCTGCTATTGTATATAGGATTTTCTAGGTACACTCTAATGCTAATTTACATAAAAACTGATGTTCAACAAACACTGCATTTGTAGACAATCTAAGGAAGGGATGCTAATTTGTTTGTTCCAAGTCAACAGCACCTAGGAAGGTATTCTATTTCTATATCTGTATTTCAACTTAATTGTATTTGATTGAAACAGTAAAAATTTGACATAAAAAAGATTTTTGTACAGGTGGCAGAGTATGCATATAGGTTGGTAGTTACTGACGTTTCTTTGGTTGCTTTTTAAAGAATTAATAGGTTCAAAGATATTTTCCTTGATTGATATATATATATATATATATATAGAGTGTATATAGTAAATTTATAATAGACACACATATGTATATGTACATCTATTGCTTCCTTCCCCCCATCTGTAAAATAAGGGTGTTGGGTTTGATTTCTCAGATTTCTTAGTTCTAAAAGAGTCAGTGTAGCAAAGTAAGAGAGAACTAGTCACAGAATCAGGGAAACTCTGTGTTCAAGGCTCACCTGTGACACATCCTGGGTCTATAATCCTGAGCAAATCATTTGCCTTTTAGTACTCAAGGCAACTCTCTAGGTTTTACAGTATTTCTGATCTGGATTGTAAAGGGAGTTTTCTCATACTGCCTGCATTGATGAAATCATAGACCTCAGTAAATAAAATCCTTCCAATTGAATCTGTGCCTGTTTTGTATGAATTTGCTCATGGTGCTGGAGAGGCCAAGGTTATTTATTGACTTCTTTTCTATAACCAGAAATTATTTTATTTTTTTTAAAGCAATTGGGGTTAAGTAACTTGCTCAGGGTTACACAGCCAGTTATTTCTGGGGTGGTGCTAAGTATCAGAGCCCACATTCGATCCCAGATCATCCCGACTCTGGGGCCGGTGCTCTTACTCACTGCGCCACCTGGCTGCCCCAAGAAATTACTATTAATTATAACCAGCTGTCTGAAAAACACACCCTTTGGAGGATATACTTGGCAAGGGCTGTTCAATGGTTCCCTGCCAGGAGAAAAAGAACATATTCTTATTTGAGAATGCTCCTGAGATTTTTTGTAACATTTTCTTTGGAAGCAGAAGTCAGCTACCTATTTTTTTCATTAACCATTTCAACATTTTTTATAACTTCCATAGAGAATGGGAGTCAATTAATTTTGGGAAGAAGTCTTTATGAATGAAACTAGGCATTGTTCTTTGAAAACCTTAAGTTGGTTTGCTGTAGGCCAGAAAGAATATAGTTATAAGATGAAATTTGCTCTATTGGAAGAATAGTTAGGAGCACACTTACAAATATTTACATTTCTCCTTTGTTATGGCTCATGTTTAGAAACTGGTCTATTTGTAAAAAGGCATCTATTTCTTAATGGCAAATAAAACCTGGAGAAATCAAAAGAATTATGCTCTGAGTGGATAATAAATGCTTGTTTGAATTGATTCACACCATTTAAACCCCCTTTAAAACCAACTCATTTTCATACAATATTCCTAATGAAATTGTAATACCTACCTTGTGTTATAGGCATTATTTAATATCTAACTCATATTAAGCTAAAAAAATAAAAATTCATAAAAGTACTTATCTACTATATATAATTTTGAGAATTTTTCAAAGAGTCAAAGAGGTTGCAGAACTTGTTGCTTGGACAGAAAATTATCAATCTGGCCTACCTCTACTCAGAGCTAATAGTCCTAATAGTCTCAAATGACCCTAAATTGCATATTCAAAAAATTTGGATAGGTCACTCAATGTTAGTCTTATCATACATTCTGATTTAACCAAATACGGCCAGAGGTGTACAATTAACCAGTTGATTGACTTAGTTTATGTCACATATTCTAGTCAGTCACCTGTTGAGAGTAAAGGATTATAAGTGGATAGCCTGAGTGTTTCACTAATGTCTTTGAAATGTCAGGAAAAAATAGAGAAGGCCTCTGGCACATTGAGTGGACCTTGTGTAGCAAACTAATGGGAAGACATAGACAAGAGGCACACAGGATTGGCAAGCATGAATGGGTTGAGAGCTTTATGATTGGAAGGAACATTAAAATCAATGAGATCACAGATATACTGGTGTATTTGAATTCTAGTCTAGTCCCAGTTATAACCATTTTAAGATCCTTTGAGTTTTAATTTGCTGTGATTATAATCATAGTGCCCAAATGGATGTAGTACTGTGTTAGATGCTATATAAAGTTATAAAGCCACATCACTTGCCTTATTGTAGTTTATAATCTAAAGTAACGATTCCCAGTGAAGACTAGGTGGAATAAAGCTGGAAAAGGAAAAACTTAAAAGTCATTTGTCTGCAGTTTGTAGTGTGTTTACTATCAATTTGTTAATAATCAAACATTTAAAAAATGCCTGTTAAGGTCTACTCAGTGTACTAGGTGCTTAGGATACAAATACAAAACAAAAGCAAAACAAAATAATCTTTACTCAAAGAGCCTCAGAAACCAGGGAAGCTCATCAAGGGGTGGGGTGAATTGGATCAAAAGGGCCAGGTATTACTTATACTTGTGCTGGGGCTTTGTATCATTCTGTATTAGGAACTTGGGGCAAAAGTCAGGCAAATCTCAAAGGAACATCTTTTCTTTACACTCTATGTAGTTCTGAGTAATATCCTAGTTTTATTAGTTAACAAATCTTTTTCATTCATAGAAACAAACAAGGGTAGTTTGTAGATAAGTCATCTCAGGATGACCCTTGTCTTTTTCCTCATTAATCCTAAGTTTCAGAATGAAGGACATACCTAAATACTGGAGACGAGAAGGAAAACTATGTAGTTCATCTAGATGGGGGATCAGGGGTTAAACAATATATCCAGGTAGGCATGTGATTTAAAAATAAAAAAAATCATTTGCACTTAAGCCTGGGAAGTCAGGTCAAACATATTAGTTATTATTCCTTCCTCTTGAGAATGAAAAGGACATGCAATAAAATTGGAAAATTATTATTAAGTATTGGAGGGGTGTGTGTGAGTGTGTGTGTGTTTATGTCCTTTCTTACCTCACAACCAAACTGAAATCTCTTTTAAGACAGGGAACAAGTCTTATCTATCTGTGTATCTCATCAAGGCTTAGCACAGTGCACAGCTGTTGGCTAATAGACATTTTGTTGAATGAATGAACATATGAATGAATGGAACCAGAAGGTAATTTGACACCTAAAGAAAAGTTATTATTTTAGCCTAGTGAAGAGCTCTATTTTTTTTCTATCCCTCTGCTAGGCCATGCTAGTAGAGAGCTTTCCAGCTGGTCACAATAAATGGATCAAGATGGATTGTGTTTAGAAGTTGATAGAGCCCAAAATTAATTCTGTAAAGCAATTCTGATGGATGCTGATGTTTGTTTTTGATGTAACTATGGAACCGTGTATCTTCTCTCTTAAGTCAGGGGATCAAATATGATAAAAACTGACACTTCTAAAAGATTTGCTACCATTAATATTGGCTTGGCAGGTGAACACTTAGCTTATGTGGTTGCTCCTTGGGATGTCAGGGAAAAACAAGAAAGGCTTTTAGCACACTAAGCAGACAAGAGTCCTATAGGATTGTCAGGCATGTGATTCTTGCCACAGTATTGTTGGCTTCTTACTTCTCTTTTTTTGGTCTTTTCTTTGTCAGTTTGCCGTCTCCTCCTGCAGTAACACAATACAAGCACATATATTTTATATAATAAAATAATATAATACAATTTCAGGTAGATTGCCATTCTCCATCCTCATTATAAGGAGAAGAGATTAAAATTAAAATTTCATAGATGCTCTGGCTTTAAATTCCATTCCAGGATACTGTTACTGTCAGGACACTGACAATATTTGGCCACAAGTTTTCATAAATCTTCAGTGACTCGCTAAAGTAGGGCCAAAGCTGACTGTCTTTCTAAGCTGTTTTTCTTTATATTACTGTTGTTATATAAATTTTTCTGCTGATTCTGCTCACTTCATTCTGCATTGGTTCATACATTTTTTTTCCAGCTTTCTCTGAAACTATTTTATAGTTTCTTATGGTGCAATTCTATTCTATTACATTTGTAAATAATTTAATTGACCATTTTCAATAGATGGGCCCCCTTTTAGTTCCCAGTTCTTTACTACTACATAAAGAGTACTACTACAAATATTTTATACATATGCATAATTTTCTCTTTCTTTGATCCCTTTGGGTCATAGATCTAGTGGTAGTATTGCTGGGTCAAAGGAGATACACATCTTCAAATTGCTTTCCAGAATGACTAGACCAATTCACAGACCCATCAACAGTATACTACCATGCATGTATCCACACCACAATTCCAACAATTGTGATTTTTTTTAATTGTCCTTGTCAACCTAATACGTGTAAGAATGAATCTCAGAGTTGCTTTAATTTGCATTTCTCTAATTATTAGTGGTTTGGAGCCCTTTTTTATTTGTTTCTTGATAAGTGGGATTTCTTCCTTTGAATACTACCAATTCACATCCTTTGACCTATTGGATAATCTCTCTTATTCTTATAAATTCTCATATTTTGGATATGAGACCTTTATTAGAGAAATTTGCTGCAAAGATTTTTCCCTAGTTATGGGTTTACCTTCTAATTTTTACTGTATTGGTTTTGGTTGTTCAAAACCTTAAAAATTTTATGTAATCAAGATTGTCCATTTTATCTTCTGTAATTTTCTAATCTCTTATTTTGGCCATAAACTCTTCCCCTAGCCATACACTTGAAAGAATCTTTTCTTTGCTCCTCTGATTTGTTTATGATGTCACCACAACTCTGAATATTTGTTACAAGGGTTTGGTTTTTCCTTCTCTTCTGCCCCCTCTTCCCCCCCCCCCCCCCAGTGTTGGTGGCAGTGGTGGAAGGGATGGAAGAGAAAATAAAGAAAAGTTTGTTAACTAAATTAAATAGAAGATAAGGAAACTATTCAGGTTCTTAACATCTTTTTTGTTTATCTTTCTTACATTTATATAGATCTATAAGGGGAATGTTGATATCACTATCAATGTGTTATAGTTTTATTGTCTATTTCTACTTGTAGCTTGACTAGTTTTTCCTTTAAGTGCTTAGATACTGTACCATTAAGTATAGTATATATATATTTCCAGAATGACTGGACATATATAAACATACATAAATGAATATTCATAAATATGTAAGATATATAGACATTTACTAAATATTTATTTAATAAAATATGATGGCTTTAAGCATAATGTAATTTCCTTGTTTGTCTCTTTGAATGATCTTTATTTTCACTATTTCCTTGTTTGAAATCATTGCAATTCCTACTTCATTGGATTCAACTGAGGTATAATAAATTATTCTCCAGCCTTAATTTTATTTCTTTGCAAATTTTTAAGTTTTGTGTTTTTCTTGTGAATAATATATATATTGTTGGATTCTTCTAAACTATCCTCTTCCACTTCATAATGTATAACTGCTCCCATTCTTCTGACCTTCCTTTCCTCTTAGCCCATATCTCAATCTCTGGTTCTCTTTCTATTTCTCCTTTTAATCCCATTTTATAATCTGTACTTCACAGCTGGAATTGGTTATACTTTTGAATACAATATTCCCTACTCCTTCTTTCTAAAGTAACAGGAGACTAACTAATAGGGTTCTAATCCTGGCAACACATGCAAGAGACCCACTGGAAGTTTGGTGAACCTGCTTCAGGAATTTTATGTCATTACAAACTTCTAGAAGTATGCCCATCAAACATCCAGGTGGGTACTGGGTACCTTCTACATATTGCTAGGACTGGGGTCTTTTTGGTTAGTTCCCTATTATATCTGTGTCTTAGTTCCTCGATAATGACTTTGTGTTTTGCCAGGTTCTGTCTTATTCTACACTATCAAATGGGGTGGCTACATCTTAGTTTTCCCTCTCTACCTTCTTCTACAACACTAACCTGGGATAAGGAGCTAGATCTGGAGCTGCTACCAAGCCCTGTCTTCTGTGTCGTCTCTTGTACTCAGTCACCAAATTGTAGTTGGCCTTTTCCCTTGCTGAATAGCTCACAAGCCAAACAATATATCTGAAATTTGAAATCACTCTGGGTACATGCTTCCTTGGGAATCCCAGTGTTAGCTGCCTAGGGAGGCTCTGTCCTATCTCTGTCTCCTTATATTATATTCATCTTTGGGGAGCTAGCTTTGACCACTGATATGTTTGACAGGTTAGGATGGAGACTGTGCTGGCTTCAGGGGAATTCATTCATGCTGACTTCAGGTTTCTGACAGGCAAAGCACACACAGGCTTCTGGTCATTTTCCTATCTTAGAATGAGTGGATGTGTTTACTAATGTTTCCTTTTTAAAAAAATTGTAATTTCTTCATTTGGTGCTCTTTAAAGTCTTTTCTGGGAGTATTTTTTTTTAAACAACCGGGGTTAAGTAACTTGCTCAAGGTTACACGGCCAGTTATTTCTGGGTGTGATGCTGAGTATCTGAGCCTGGATTTGATCCCCAGGTCATCCTGACACTGGAGCCAGTGCTCTTACTCACTGAGCCACCTGGCCGCCCCTAAGCAATTGGGGTTAAGTAACTTGCTCAAGGTTACATGGCCAGGTGTTTCTGGATGAGTGCTAAGTGTCTGAGCCTGGGATTCGATCCCCGGGTCATCCCAACACTGGAGCCAGTGCTGTTACTCGCTGTGCTACCTGGCTACCCCTGAGTATTTTTTTTTAAAGGATCCAGACTTTTCTAGACATTTCACATCGCCATCATTGTCAGCAGCCCTTTAGTAATTTCCCCAAGGCCACACAGATAGTAAATGGCAGATTCAGGATGTGAACTCCTGCAGTTTCCTCATTTCAAATCCAACACTCTTAAAACGATAATAGCCTTTCTCCCAATTAGTCGTCAAATGTTATTCATTCTACCTCTTCAACATTTCTCACATCTTTCCCGTCCTCTCCACTCATTCAATTTCTTTCATCATCTTTCACTTGGACTATTGCAATATCTTCCTAATTGGTCACTCTGTATTCAATCTCACTTTTGCCATTCATTCTCCACATTATTGCCAAAATCATAAGCCTAAAGCCCGGGTCTGAATATGTTATTTCACTATTAAAGAAGCAACTGTAGCTCGCCATTGTCCCTAAGCTATAAACTCCACTATTTGTCCTTTAAAGCTCTTTGTAGTCTAGCACCAGCCTGAGCTGGTGATAACTGGTTTTACTGGTATAGCCTCAGTCTTCTACTCCCCCAACTCCTCAAAAATGCATTTATGCCAAGGTTAATAAATCCAATGACCTGGAATTAACTGCCTCCCTCCACCTATTCTTCTGCTTTCATGACGTAATTAGAGTTAATTTTCCTGGGATAAGAAATTAACCTCACAGGAGCAGAAGATTCTATCCTTAACTACCTATCACAATGATAGAGGCTCTTATCCAGGAGGAGGAAGGAACAGTAGAGGCAAACTCAAAACCAACCTTAGTGTGTCCAGCAATTGCCAATTAACTGGCTTCAAAAAGAGGTGAGAATGCAGAGAGAACTTGCATTGTTTTTGTGCCTGACTCATGTGACAGTAGGGGTGCTCTCAGACTCCTTTTTGCTGCTATCAAGATTTACAGAATAGTGGGTAGTCTGGAAAGCTTTTCTTCCACATCCTCCTCTCTCAGTGATGGAGGGAAGTGAGACAGGTAGCAATATTTTGTTAACAGGTAAGAAGCCTTTCAGGAGAAAAGGGTAAGGCTCTTTGAAGAACTACTGCTGTTAGTGGGAAATCAGGAAGCAGTCAAGATTTCCCTTCTTCACTTCCCCTTTGTTTTGCAGTTTAGACAAGCAGACTGATGCTGCTGATAATTATGCAAGGGAAGTGGGGTAAAGAAAATGGGGACTAAGAGGACCCAGGGAAGAGGAGGGGATAAAGGTGGAAAATGTTTTGCTTATAGACTAGAAACCAGATGGTGTAAGGGCTGGGATTCCTTTGAGAGATGACTCTGGGAATGGGAAGTCAGAAAAGGTCTTGTGGTGACGGTTGCTAAATCGTAGATTGCCCTCTCCTCCCACACAATAGGACATACTTTCTTATGGCAGAAATCTAGAGATGTAGAGCCCTTACCCTCACCCCCAGGCAATCTCAATATAGGGAGAACCTGAAGAAGGTTAAGTAGTTTGCTAAATTGGCTAAGTATAAACTTAACAGGGGTGAGGAACCTGTGGCCTCAAGGCCATGTGTAGCCTTCTAGATCCTTGGGTGTGGCCTTTGACTGAGTCAAAGTTTTACAGAACAAATCAATCCTTTTATTAAGAGGATTTGTTCTGTGAAATTTGGATTCAGTCAAAGGGCTTCACATATCACATGTGGCCTCGAGGTCACAGATTCCCCACCCCTGATAGAAGATTTGGACAAGGAGGATCCAGAGTAGCTCACCTTTAGAATAGATCACAAGGGAACCCTGAGTACCTTGGAGGAGGACGAGGAGGAGGGGGGGGGGAAAGAAGAAAGAGGAGGGAGAAGGAAAAGGAAGAACAGGAGGGAGGAGGGAGAGATAGCATGGAAGGTTTGTTTTCTGCTAGACTGGAATCTTTGGCCTATGGCCCTGTGGTTCTCCTCTCTCTTCAAAGTAAGAGAAGAAGACATACCTCAGATATGTTCTCTCTATTATGACCTCACACCCTTGAAAGCAAACAGGAATGAGGGTGGGATGTCGTCCCCAGGCTATCTCCTTCCCTGGGGTTGTGGGGGCTACAGACCATATGTTTTTGTCACTATCAGATGCCCAAATGGGAGAAATAGATATTTTCTGGGTCTCCTTGATATTGAAACCCAAATGATTTTAGTACTAGGATGCTCACATGCAAAAGGTAAGAGAATTTCCCTCATGAGCTTTCACCCAGGTCTCACCATGTGGGGATTCCAAGTGACTACTACAATTGTAGAAAGACCATTCTGGCTTCTAATGATAAGTGCAACTTCCACTGAAGAATGACAAACTTATTGGAAAATCAAGTTTAATCCAGTATGGGAGGAGAGGGGGCACATCCTCGTGGTCCTGCATAATAGCCTGACTAAAAAATTGATACTACATATCACATGCATCTGCCTACCAAGGGAACCCTTTCCTGAGGAATTCAAATGGTCATTCACATGACTAATCAAGCTTATATCTGACAAATTGCCTCAGTAGCATAATGGATCCTTATTCAAACCTCCCATGGAAGTGAACACACTTATAGGACTGGATCTGTCAAAAAGACCTCTACTTGACCCAAGAAGAAGTCAAGGACTTGTTACACTTCTTTCCAACTTTATCACCATGTAGAAAGGGAATCTTTAGGCAAGATTTCTTAGGAGGGATGGTTGATCAGATATTTGCAAGTGGATTATGATGCACTTTTCCATGACACCAGAGCCTATAGTCACAGATGTAGTGGTGTTCCTTGGTAGAAATGAACCAGTAATGATAAAAGGGTCCTACTTGAGACAGTGGGCCAGAAAAATGGGCAACGTTGTGAATCTTGTCCTCCAGATAGTTCTCTTAAAGGCTGGTGTGAAAGGAAGTCTAACTAGACTTAGACAGGAGGTTGTAGACTGGTTAAGAGAACTCAGTCCTGACTTGCACACTTCCTTGATTTATTTTCACAGGTAACGCTGAGCACTGAAGGGGAATCAGTGGAGACTGATTTCATTCTCACTTCATCTTTTACCCTGGCTATTACTTACACAGTGGAGGAAGACAGACCTAGATAGCACCATTAAGGTGCTTCTGCTTTTCACAGAGATTCTCTTATTTTTATGTTTTTCTTCCAGGTACATAACTGCAGACCTACTGACTCTGAACTCCTTGTGCTTGACTCAAGCAATAGCAGTAGCATCTAATTTTTTCAGTGTCAATTTTCACTGGTCTGGACTGGCAACCTTTGATTTGGATGAAGGGTGCTGGGACTAGGGCCAGTGAAAACTAGTTAGACTAGCATGGCCATAGAGCCCACCAGGATGCCTGTATGCTAAGGCTAATGAACCCCAACAGTGGGTTTTACCACTCCCTTCCCCCAGCTTCTTGCTTGTGGCTAAACTGTTAAATTTCCTGGATTGCTGACCTTATTCTCTATTCCTTATTAGGCAACTCAGAAAATATCCTTGTTTCATTGGTTCAGATCCTACTACCTTTGGATGAGGAAGTCTTGTATTTTGTCTTCCACAGTCTCTCATAGTCATTTTTTATCTAAAACTCTTTATAATTTTGAACATTGAGGGGTTCTGTGTTTTCTACTGGAGTGTGAATACCATTGGATGACTGTATTTCCAAAGCCAAAGCCGCTGTTATGCTACCATTGGTCAAAGGGCAACAGATGCCTTTAACCAAGACTGTTTCGCACTGGTTTCTTTTTTCCTCTTTCTGTTGTTAGTAGCAATGAAGTTTTGCTAACTGTTCTCCCTGAGAACTCTGCTCTTCATCTGAACCCCTCCCTTCCCCTCTTTGTAGGATGCTGACATTACTCCTTCTCACATGCTCTAACTTTAGCCAAATTGGTCTTGCTACTTTCTGTTTGTGGTGTTCCATCTCCTTCCTCTGTGGCTTTGCAAAAACTGTCTGTCATGTCTGGAATGACCTTTCATCTCTATTTCTGCTTCTTGGAATCTCTATCTTACTTCAAGACCAGCTCAAATGCATCAAGGCCTTTATTAACTCCCTCAAATGTCAATACCATTTATCCTCCCTCATTTTTATGTACTTATCGTACACATAGCTTCTGTATACTTATCTGGAAACAAGTATATTCCTTGAAAAGTATAAATTCTTTGTTCATAAGAACTGTTTTATCTTTGTGTTGTTATCCTTAGCACTTACCAAAGTGATTGGTACATAGTAGGGGACTGATAAATGTTTTTTTATTGATTGGTCGAAGTGCTATGTTTGTAATTGACAGGGATATATATTGCCAAGGTCCATTACTGTTATCTGTTCTTGAGTTTTTTTCCAGTTCTGGAAAATGTTTGCATTAGTACTTGACTTACCATTTTTTCTTCCAGGTGATCCAGACCAGGAAGATTACAAAACTCATCAGGAAAATACAAGCAGCAACTGCCAAGGACATACAATACAAAATTAAATCTGTTAGCTTATAGGAGGTAGTAGCCAGCTTGAGCCTGGTAGACTAAGCAAATCTCCTTTATAGTTAGGCTTTTAGACAAGAGTTCCCTAAAGAAGGAAATGCTTATTGATTGATTGCTGCTTCTTTGTCTAATTTTGAGTAGAGCAAAAAATTCAGGTTCTCTTTACTGATCCTCTGAGAAACTAACAAGGCTGGGTTGGGGAGAAGGTTTTTTCTAATGGAAAATGCAGTGTGTCATTCTTATTATACTATTCTTGAGAAGGTTGAGAGAAGACAATTCAGGGAGGTTCAGAGGTCCAGCACACCAGATAGAGAGTATGCTAAGCTCAGGCCTATTAATCTTGAACTTATTTCCCTCCTCCAATGCTGGACATTACTTAAGCCAATCACATCCAGATTCATGAAAGTTGCCTATGTCATGTCACTTCCCTCAAAGTCTGGCCAGGAAAGAAGGCAGGGGGTAATGCCAGTATAGGAAGGGAGGTGATGAGTAGGGTCTAGACTATAGAGTGAAGCCAAGTATAGAACCCAGCCAAGGTCAGATCAGAGATTTTAGTTTTACTTTTCGCCTTTACTAATATCAAACTAATTCCCAGGGTGAAGTCAGTCCCTATCTTCTCGCAGCTATAATGACTGATGAACAGTGAGCAGATCTTGGGTCTTGAGGTAGATGCTGGTGGGGAATGGAAAGTTTGAAGAGGTTGGGGAAAGAGAGGTAGGTGTAAAATGAACGTAGAATTATTGGCTGTCCCTAGGTATGTGTTATCATCTTTGATGTGTAACTGTCACATTTAATGCATTACACAAAATGTTTTTTTGGCATTCTATTATTTTGTTAGTCCTATTACTTGTTACCCTAAGTATTTGGTTGAATGGAATAATATTTACTAATATATTTATTTTATACTTTAGAAATTTGTTCACATTTTATAAATTTAGTCAAATTTAATAGAACACCGTCATTATAAAAACTACCTTACAACAATGAATAACTAAGAGTTAATTATTTCTACTTCACTCATGTTATTTCATTAATATATTGGCAAAATTATGTTTCTGATCTCATTTCCAATTAACAAGCATTTATTAAACACCTCCTAGAAACTTGGCACCGTGTTGGATGCTGAGGATACAAATACTAAAATCCTGTCCTCAAGGAACTTAAATTTTACTTGGTGGGGAGGGAGAAATTTTTAGAGAAGTAAGTACTGACTGACATATATAAAATACAAGAAAAGTGATATGGGGAGGCACTAACAATCTGAAGAATCAAGAAAGTCCTCCTGATGGGGGTGGCACTTGAACTGAGACTTGAAGGAAACCAAGAGGTAGAGGTGAGGTTGAGCATGCCAGGCATGAGGTCGAGTGGGAGATAGATATAAAGTACATGGAACAGGGGTAGCTAGGTGGCACAGTGAGTAAAGCACTGGCCCCGGAGTTGGGAGGACCCAAGTTCAGTTCCAGCCTCAGACACTTAACACCCACACAAAAATACTAGCTGTGTAACCTTGGGCAAGTTACTTAACCCCAATTTCCCTCCAAAAGGCAATAAAATAAAATAAATAAAGTACCTGGAACAGCAAGTAGGTCAGTTTGAGTGGAAGTTAGAATATGTGAGGGGGAATAATGTGTAGTTGGTCTGGAAGGATATGTTGGAATCATGTTGTAAAGGACTTTAAAGACTTTAAAGAGGAGTTTGTACTCTAGAGACAAAAGGGTACCTCAGAAGCTTCTGGTAAGTGACCTATGCTTTAGGTCAAACCTGGGATTAAAGAAAACATCATAAAATTCCATGTCTCAATATGAGCTATGCTAGAGTCTGGAGTCCTTAACTTTGACAAACATTGCATAGCACCTAGCATGGGTGCTTTTAACATGTTTAATAACTGTTCTTAAGATACAAGTATTATACATAAAATAATTTGACCTACCTGCTATCTTATGTTCTGTAGCAAATGAAGATGGTACAGATGTTTCAGTGGAAACTGTGGGAAAAAAATTGTTGGAATTTAGGAATATCAGTTTTGTAGCTGTATGGAGGAGGATAGATGAGAAAGACTGTTCAGGGAAACTAATTAGGAGTGCTGGCAGTAGTTCAAATGAGATGATGTGGGCTTGGTCTAGCATGGAGCTTGTGAAGGAAATAGATGGAAGAAATATAGAGTAACTGAAATCAACAAGACTTGGCGACTGATTAGATGGGGGTGGTGTTGAAATTGTTTTTGCATGTAACTGAGGAAATGTGATACACAGGCAATGGGGAATAGAAATCTGTCAACCAACAGAAAAGTAGAGGGGAAGGGGATAGGAAAAGGGCAGGGTGTGATAGAAGGGAGGACAGATTTGGGGAAGGGGTAATCAGAAGCAAAAGACTTTTGAGAAGGGACAGAATGAAAGGAGAGAGAGAGGAGAATAAATGGAGGTGGGAGAATAGGATGGAGGGAAATAAAGTTAGCAATAGTAATTGTGAAAAACAAATTTTGAATCAAGTTTCTCTGATAAAAGCCTCATTTTTCTGACATATAGAGAACTGAGTCAAATTTATAAAAATAAGAGCCATTCCCCAATTGATAAATGATCAAAAGATATCATCAGTTTTCAGATGAAGTAATTAAAGCTATCTATAGCCATATTAAAAAAATATTCTAGCTCACTATTCATTGGAGAAATACAAGTTAAAACAATTGTGAGGTTCTACCTCATATCTATTAAATTAGATAATAGGACAGAAAAGGTAAATGACAAATGGTAGAGGGGATGTGGGAAAAATGAGACATTAAAGTACTGTTGTCAGAGTTGTGAATTGATTAAACCATTCTATAGAGCAATTTGGAACTATGCCCAAAGGGCTATAAAACCATGCATACCCTTTGACCTAGCAATATCACTGCTAGGTCTGTATCCCCAAAAAGATAAAAAAACAAAAAAGAAAAGGACCTGTATGCACAAAAATATTTAAAGTAGCCCTTTTCTGGGGGCAAGAAATTAGAAATTGAGGGGATGCCCCTCTACTGGGGAATGACTGAACAAATTGTAGTATGTAATTGTGATGGAATGCTACTGTACTATAAGAAATGATGTGTAGGATGCTCTCAGAAAAACCTAGAAAGACTTGCATGGGTTGATACAAAGTGAAATGTACCGGATACAAAGTAACAGGAACATTATGAAATGATCAGCTGTGAATGACTTAGCTGTCCTCAGCAATACAATGATACATGACAACTCTGAAGGACTCAGGATGAAAAATACTATCCATCCCCAGAGAAAGAACTGATGGTGTCTGAATACAAATTGAAGCATACTTTAAAAAATTTTTCTTGAGTTTTTTTCGTCTATGTTTTCTTTTACAACATGACTATTATGAATGGGTTTTTCATGACGGCACATGTAAAAACTGTATCAAATTGCTTGCCTTCTCAATGAGGGTGTGGGGTGGGGGGAAGGAGGAGGGAGGAAGGGAGAGAGTTTGGAACTTGAAGTTTTCAAAACAAATGTAAAAATTATTTTTACATGTAACTAGGAAAAAATTAAATACTAAATAAATAAATACAAAAAAAGAAGAATGAAAAATTGAGGATAACACTGGTTGCCACCTGAGGTGACTGGAAGAATGCTGGTCACCATATAGAGATAGGGAAGTTAATTTTCAGGTAAGTGAAAATTTGATTTGAACATATATGGTTAGAACATGATCATAAAAAGTTTTGTATCAATATGAGCTATGCTAGAGTCTGGATCTGTCCTTAGCTTTGACAAACATTACATAGTCCCTAGAATGGGTGTTTTTAAACATGTTTAATAACAGTTTTAAAGATATAAGTATTATACATAAAATAATTTGACCTACCTGCTATCTTATCTGTAGTAATTGAGGATGGTACAGATGTTTCAGTAGAAGCTGTGGAAAAAATTGTTGGGATTTAAGAATATCAGTTTGGTTGTCATGTGGAGGAGGTTAAATGAGAGAGAATGTGTTGAGGGAAATCAGTCAGGAAGCTCTTACAATAGTTCAAATGAGATGATGTGGGCTTGGTTTAGCATGGAGATTGGGTGGACAGAAGGAAATGGATGGAAGAGATGTTGAGAAAGTAAAATCAACAAGACTTAGCAGCTGATTAGATGGGTGTGTGTGACTAAGAACAAAGAGTTGAGGGTGACTCTTTGAGGTGACTGGAAGAATGCTGGTCACCCTAGAGAAATAGGGAAGTTAATTTGCAGGTAAATCTTGATCTAACAAGTCTCATTCAATATTCTAATGAATGATCAACTTCTTTTTGGTTATTGTTTGCCAAACTCAGTGTTATTCTTTCATGAATTATTCCCATGGTCCCAGGATTGTTCTACTCTTTACAGATGTAGTCTTATTGATCAGATTTTCTTGACCAGAAAACAAAGGTTAACTATTGTAGAATGTTATTTCTCTGGTTCTCTAGTCATATTCTCACCTCACCATCACTCTTGCATTTATTTATATTTACTCTTGTCCCATCTATCACACTAAAATATTGCCTGGCCTGAAAGGACATTTTGCTGTTTCAAGTTAGCTTTCCAGCAACTGGTTGACTAGGGTCTGAGAACTTATCATAAAAAGTTATGTCTCAATATGAATTATGCTAGAGTCATGATCTGTCCTTAACTTTGACAAACATTACACAGTACCTAGAAGGGTGCTTTTTAACATGTTTCATACCAGTTCTTAAGATATAAGTATTATACATAAAATCATTTGACCTACCTGCTATCTTATGTTCTGTAGTAAATGAGGATGGTACAGATGTTTCAGTGGAAGCTGTGAAAAAGAATTGTTGAGTATATTTTCTAGAAACTGTGACAGGTGGGGGAAAGTCCTTGTTATTCTAATTATATTAAATAGTACAATAATGTGGTTCTTGAATGGAATATAAGTTTGATGGTTTGGTAAAGAGAGGTAAGAAGATGGACAATGGCTCTAATTCCTTCCTCCTCATTGAGGCTAAGGGTCCTTTACCTCTTCATGAGGAGTAACTACTTTTTATTCCCTTAAAGCTTTACATAAATGAAATGAGAACAAAGCCAAGGGTACTGATTCTTGTTACATTTCCCTCTCTACTGGGGTTTCTTGAAAATGGACAGGTTGGTTGCTCCTTTAAGCTGTGTAATCAACTCTGACAATCTTTAGGGTTTACTGATGTATCACGATATATCTGCTAGAGGCATTTACTTAAGTACATAACTTTTCACTTTCTGTTTCCCAGTATTACAATCAGTATTTTCTCTTCATGGAAAATCATTTTGGCACTTGTGTTGAGGATGGTTTGGGGTGGGTATTGAGATAAAGAGAGGAGGTTATTGCAATATTCCAGGAAAAAAGTGATGAAGACTTGAACTATGTGTTAATATGTAAAAGAGAATGTATACAAGTGAAATTGGAAGACAAAATTTCTCAACAAATTTTTTTTATGTGAGGTGAGTGAGAGTATGGATTTGAAAATGATACTGAGGTTACTTACATGGGTAGCTGTAAGGATGGTGATATTCTTCTCAATGAGAGGGAAGTTTGGAAGAGGGGTGAGTTTGGGAAGGGGGGAATGATCAATTCTGTTTGGGATATGTTTAGTTTGATATGGTTTGATAAGTTCAAAATATTCAATAGCCAAATAATGATGCAGAACTAGAGCTTAGGAGAAGACAAAGAACTGGATATAGATACAGGAGTCATGTCATTAGAGCTGATAATTGAATTTATGAGGGCTGTTAAAGTCACTAAAGGAGACATTATAGAGATGAAAGAGAAGTAGTCCAAACACAGAACCTTGGAGGATGTCCATAGTTAGTGAGTGTTAAACTGGTGAAGATCCAATAAAGTAAACTTTAATGAACAGTCAAAAATGTAGGAAGAAAATCAAGAAAGAACAGTTTTACAAAAACCTAGTGAAAAATATACAGGGAAAGAAGATGGTCAATTGCATCAAATATTTCAGAGACGTCAGGAAGAATTGAGGACTGAGAAAAGGTTAGCAGATTTGGCAGTTAAAACATCTTTGGTAATATTGAAGAGAGAATTTTCAGTTGAATGATGAAGTTAGAATGATGAAATTGTAGAGGTTTAGGAGAGCAAGAAGAGAGGAAGTAGAGGCACCTAATGTACCAATTTTCTAAAAATGTAGCTCAGGAGAGGGGAGAAAAGATAATAGTCAGTGAATATCGTAGGAAGAGACTTTTTTTAGGGTTGGTAGAGTATTTGTATGAAAAAGGGAATGAATCTGATGGGGGGAGAGAGAGAGAGAGAGAGAGAGAGAGAGAGAGAGAGAGAGAGAGAGAGAGAGAGAGAGAGAGAGAGAGAGAGAGATGGAGACAGTGATAATGATAGGATGATAGTGGGGCAGTCTGCTGGAAATAATGAGAAATGATGGAATCAAGGGGGCATATGGTAAGAAGGGCCATCTCATCATCAGAAGCTGAGGGTGAAGGAAAAGATAGTTGGGGGGCATGATGTAAGTAATGAAGTGATGAGATAAGAAGGGGAGAAAAAGAAGCCTTTTTTTTGGTCTGAACTAAAACTCTTTAGTTAAGAGGGTGGGAGAAGGGGATAATATGGGAGGCTTAAAGAGAGAAGATCTGTGACAGTTTCTGGGTTGAGTGGTGTAGAGAATCAACAAGAGAGGAGTAGAAGGTTTCCCTTATTACTAGTCAGGGCAGTTGAGATTAAAGAACATAAATATATAGTGAGCCTAATTAGCACAATTTTTTGAGATTCTTCCAGCTCAGTTTGGTAGCACATGAGTGGGATCTAAGGTTGGATGGTGAGAATACTCTAAGATTGAGTCTTGGAAAGGCATGAGTGAGGATGGACAAGGGAACATGGGATTCAAGAGCAGAGGACAGCGTGGAGTGGAACTAGCTCACCACCAAGTTGAGATTCGGCAGGGAAGAGAGTAGACCCAGAGTAGGGGCAATAGCTTGGGAAAGCACTGGAGGGTAGAGAGTTTGGAGGTCAATGTAAGGTTAGAATAGTGTTAAGAGTTTTAAAGCGTAGGGATAGATATAATGATAAAAGATTATGCACAGATAATAGAATTTCAGAGTTTTTGAATATGAAAGTGGAATACTATAAAGATGTGAACATCTCTTTATGTAGCTGAGTGGGATGGAGGAGTTGAGAAATTAGAGTATTTGAGGGAATATCAGCAGTAAGTCCCCTAGTATGAAGGCAGGGATTGGGGCGGGGAGAGAGAGGAAAAAAAAGAGAGAGAGGCAGAGAGACAGAGAATGAATGTCCTAAGAGTCATTAGATAATAGTCACCAGAATCTGAATTTGGGTAGAGAGAAAGAAGGAAACATGGCTATTGTGTTCCAGGAGACTTTAGAAGTCCAACGAGAAGGCATGACATGCTGTGTCTTGGGTATCTGGAAGTGACTTTAATGAATTGCCACCTCCATATCATCCTTGTTCTGGTTCAAATTGCATGGTAAAGCTATTCAGAATCACTAATCAGGTACTTAAGAGGTCATCTGACCGATCAAAGCTATTTAGCATTTAAATTGAACCTCAAAATGGGACTCTGTGCTGGATATTGGGTTAACACACTTTGCAATGTTTTGACTGTAAAGCTAAAGTCATGTTACTGGCTATAAGAGAAGCCTAGGAGTAGGGGGTGGGGGGAGGAGATGTGGAGGGTGAGGGAGAGGGTAAGGATCACAAAGGTAAGTGAAAAAGGACTATACTAACTGACATTGGTGCATTTCAGATGGGGTTTAGTCCATGTTGGTTTTCCACTGATCTTTAGGCAGGTACTGTCAGCAGTACCCTCATATTTAGCTGTTTTGAGACACTGGTATTGAAGCTTCTGTCCCACCACAAACTGATAACTCTTTGTTTCACTAGCGTGGCTCCAAAGTACTGGTTCCTGGCAGTGACCTTAAAAAGAGAAAAAAAAAATCTGAGCAGAAGATAGTGTTAATAATACAAGTAACTGACTCTCCCTAGAAGATGAATTCATTCCTGTCTTCACAAAGTCTACTATTTATTATTTTTTTCTCATAGGAAGGACATTAATTTGTCTTAGTGCTACTGCAGGAACTTCAGAACTATTTATGTGTATGATATGGTCAGTATGTGTTGATGCAAAACACCAAACTAAATGAATTTTCGAGATTTTATTCCAGTGCTAAGCTGTAGTGGCTCTAACACGTTATGTTTTTGAAGCCTAATTTTTGTGCATGTTGTATGTGCTCTTTCTCAACCCCCCACCCTCCAAAACTCTCCATAGATTACTAGGCTATAAACTTGAGGTTTAGACTACTGCTTATTATCTTTGCAACACAGCACCCATACAGTGCCTTATATGTAGTAGACATTTTTTTTTTTTGCTTTTTGGAGGGGAGAGGGTAGGCAATTGGGGTTAAGTGACTTGCCCAAGGTCACACAGCTAGTTTTTTTGTGTTAAGTGTCTGAGGCTGGATTTGAATTCAGGTTCTCCTGACTCCATTGCCGGTCCTCTTTTCACTATGCCACCTAGTCGCCTGGTAGCAGACATTTAATAAATATCTCAATTGAGTTGAAAGGTTGTAGAAATCACATTGTAATAACTAACCTAGATCCTTTTAACCTTTTTTTGTAAGTGAAATGATAAATAAATTAGACCTATAGTTAAATGGAATTATGAGTGGAAAAAGCCTTCAAGTAATGACACTTTAAGGTTTGCAAAATAGAGAAAGGAAGAAAATAAGCACTGATGTAGCACATCAATGTGCTAAGCACTTTTAACAAATACTATCTCATTGACCCTCAAAACAATGCCAAGAGGTAGGTGCTATTATTATCCCCATTTTGCAGTTCAGGAAACTTAGCCAAACAGAGGTTAAGTGACTTGCCTAGTCACACAACTGCTAAGTGTCTGAGACTGGGTTTGAACTCAAATTTTCCTGAGCTCCATCCACTAAGCTACCAGCTGCTTCACAAAGTGTTTCATATACATTACATTTACTGATCAAGTTCCAGTCTTGCTGATACCTACTACAACCACTTTTTGTGAAATTAGGCAAATTATTTAAACTTTCTGTTCTATCAGGCAGTATGGGAAACACTGAATATACAAAGAAAGGCAAAAAACAAACCTTGCTCTTAAGGAATTTACCTTCTAATGGGGTAGACAGCTAGTAAGTAAATATATACATTCAACATACAAACAGAGTAGATAGAAAATAATTTTAGTGGATATAATGTTAATGAGAATTTGAAGATCTTCCCTGCCCCTTAGTAGGCCTAAGGGAATTTGAAGATCTTCCTTGCCCCCAATAGGCTGAATATAATTGCATGGAGTTTGTGGTGGGAGGAGTTTGCTGAACGGTGGAGCAGAGGTAGGAGGAAACTGGGAGTCAGAGCAATTAATATGGTGAGAGGGAGAAGACTCAGGCAAGGAAACAGCTAGGCTTGTGAGTGTTTGTGGGAAGACTTTGGGATAGTATTGCTCTCTGCAGTGTTATTGTATATAGATTTCTTTGTTGCTATGATGAATTTGGTTTTCTGGTGTGGGTATTTGGCTTTCTGGTGTCTGAATAAATGTTTTGCTTCTGTCGTATATATGGAGAGTCTGTTCTATTTTGCTACCCAGAACTACACTGGCATATTCATACTCACCATCGGTGCTGTGAATATTGCCTTGGTAATACAGCGGGAAAGGTACTACCAACTGTGGGGACAAGAAAAGACGTCCTGTAGAAGGTGGAATTTGAGTGGAGTATTGAAGTTTTTAGGATTCTACAGATTCTAATAGGCAGAAATTTACTGAAATAAAACTCATTCCAAAAATATTTCAGAAAGGAGGGGAGAAAAGAGTAGTTGGTGCAGACTACAATATAGTGATAAGATGCATAAATATATTTCCTCACTGTGATGATCTCCTGGAGGGGGTCCCTCAGAACAAACTCACTGGGTTACAAATGGACACCACTGAAGCACCATGTACTTAACTAGATTGTCTCTGTTTATCAAACAAGGCTAATAATCTGTTTTGGACCAACTCATGAGGCTCAAATGAAATATATTATGCATATTTAAATAAATTTTACCTATAACTTTATATATATATATATTATATATATATTTATATATATATTTATCTACATGTGATTCCTATTTCAAAAACTTCTCCTAAAGAAGCAATAGAAACTTACTGTCTTTTTAAGACCAGAAAAAAGTTGTTATTCTCATTCTATGATGTGTCAGTCCCTTTAGAGTCAGGATGCATGTTAGTTTTAACTTAGATCTGTGAGGATCTATGAGGAAATAATTTGGGAAAAGCTTTGGAGTAAACAGAGAAAGAGAGTGGGGAAAAACTTCTTTCTTGGGCAAACTATCTCAACTGCTGTTTTTTGAGGAAACATTTTAAGGAGAAATTTATAAAGGAATCTATAAAGACACATTTAAGAGTTATGACTTGAGAGAAGTTGAGGAAATTATTTTCCTGTTGTGGCTAGAGATAAGTTGGAGAAGATAGAAGAGGAAAATATCTTTGATGAAAGGGATCTTTCTTTTGTTTTTTTGAAAGAAGAGTAAGAGGATGCTTGCAAAGTGCTATATAAGTATTATTAGTCCAAGACTTTTTCTACTCAATATTCTGTTTAACTAGAGGTCTGATTTATTTGTTAACCCAAGTAACCCATGGTGTATCACCATGTTGTCAGAAGTGAAGACATCTTCATTTATAGGAAGGGTTTCAGGTGAATCTGATTGTGCTCTTTCTCACGGCTAAAATATTGTAAATCATCTTTGTATTGATCTTAAAATTGTTTGCTTTGTTAATAAGTTATTTATTCAGAAGTTTTATATTCAAGCCTAGGAGATTAAAAGATTTAATATATAGAAAGATATGAATAATTATTCTTGTAAAAGGAGGTTTCTCCAGTTTATTAAATAAATGACACATGATAAACTGGAGTGGGAATTCTTAGCCTTAGTTGACAGAGTGATATGATGACATTTTATTAATGAGAAAATATCCAAACATACCCCTGGATTATACTTGAGGTTAGGATAACATTAAATATGAGAATCAGTCTATTGGCAGGCTGTGGGGTGAACTATGAAATTGATGATCCAGGTCATCCTATTACATATGAAGGGTCATCCTCCTAACCCTGTAACACACACACACACACACCAACCTCTGACTTCACATATATGTGGAATTTCTCATCAATCTGAGGTAACATATATAAATTTGGAGTCTTAGTAAGTGCCTGGGACTCAGCTAATTTGTGACAAAGGGACAGTATGAAACTAAACCTCTTAATTCCAAGATCAAACTCCCCACCCCACTTTATCTCTCCTCTTTTTCTCCTTTCATCTTTCTACTCTTCCTCTATTCTTTTTCTCCTTTTCCTCTCCTTTCTCTCCTCTTCCTCTCTTCTTCCTCTCCTCTTTTTCCCTCTTCCTCTCCACTTCTCTTTCTCCTCCTTTTTCTTCTTTCTGCTTCTACATGCGCGCACACACACACACACACACACACACACAGATTCTGCCTCTTATGTATAAGAGAAAGGGCATCCCTATATGAAGAAGGACACAGAATCCAACTTTCAAAGATGGTTTGAGTAAAGTTCTGTCTAAAGCAGAGGTTCTTAAACTTTTTTGTATCATACATCCCTTTTGGCAGTTTGGTGAAACCTGTGGACCTCTTCTCAGAATAAAGCTTTTAAATTCATGATAAAACACTTCGGATTTCAAAGGAAACCAATTAAATTGAAATAGTTATAAAATATAAAAAAAAATTTCAAAGACCCTATGTTTACAGAAAAAGGACCAAAAAGACTGTCAGTAGTCATTGCATTGAGAAGTGAGCTTGGAGCCTGAAAGATCTGGGTGCGAGTTCATCCTCTGAAACATTCTGTCTGGGGACTCATGGCTTTTAAACTCTCAGTGCACCAAGCAATTCTCTGAATCTGTAAGTTGGTATAAAGAGTTTCTTTACTGGAGATTTTTTTGGATGATGAAACCATTCACCGAAAAAAATTAATCACTTTCAATTATTTTATGCTTTTTGTTTCTTTGATCCATGTTAAGGTAGTTATGGGGAGGACAGGTAGGACGATAGACAAAGCCTAATGGTGATAGGATTGCTAAGACAGAATCACAGAGCTGTGGGGAATTGGGAAGGCATAACAAGGGTTGGTCATGTAGACAGGAACATTGCTTATAGAATCATAGAAATTACTAATTTTGGGGCGGCTAGGTGGCGCAGTGAATAGAGCACTGGCCCTGAAGTCAGGAGGACCTGAGTTCAAATCCGGCCTCAGACACTTAACACACTTACTAGCCATGTGACTTTGGGCAAGTCACAACCCCAACTGCCCTCTAAAAAAGCAAAAAAAAAAAAAAAGAAAAGAAATTACTAATTTTGTGAATTTGGACAACTGACAGCTGTGAGCTTCAGTTTGCTCATCAGTGAAACTACTTACTTTACAAGATTGTTGCAAATAAAGTATATTGATAACCCTAATATTCTATAAAATTGTAAGTTATTCAAATTTGCATCTTGCCTCCAAGCAGGTCAATAAGGGAGATGTGCAAGAAAGATAATTTCCTTTCCAATTTTAAAGCATCTTCAGAACTGGAATTTCCACCATCTCCTGTGATATCTTGTCAGTGTTTAATCACCCTGACACGTAAGAAATTATTGCTTTCATCTAACTAAACTCTTTCTTGCTCATAGTTTGATGCTTGGTGCTTGAAAGAAAAACAGTGGAAATCTAACTTGCAATTTTATTAGTTCACCATCCCAAACTGATAAAGTCTATATTAACTCTAGGAGAAGAAGACTGAGTCCAGATTGCCACAGTGTAAATTTGTTTGAGACAGTGGTAGACTTTTCCTGCGAAAGTCATTAAATCAATTCTTTCTACAAGTGATATGAGGAGGCAAACAGGTAATATGATATTCTAATCCTTCAAAGTCTTCAAGGAAAATATGTTATGTACTTATAAGAAGGAAGGTATCCAGGGCTGGAGGAGTCAGTCAGAGAATTCTATTGTTACCTGTTCCATTTCTTACTTGTGAGGCTATAGTTTTGAAGTTTGTTGTCTGTAGTTGTTTGGGTTCTGTCTGTCTGTTCTCCAGGATTAATAGGAGCACTTGTAACACTTTGTTCTTCCTGGCTCTGAGGGGCTAAGTGTTCATTCGAACAGAAACAAAAACAAATGCAAAACTTGAAAATTATATAGAAATTCATACAAACCTGTGAAAACATTGCATTGCCATAGTTATCACACAGTACTTTTAACTAATAACTGTTAAGTGATCAGCAAACTGGTCAAATGCACCAACAGCTAGTCTTGTGACACTTGTAGCAGCTTAAACAATTACTTATAATTACTGTCATTTGAATTTTGATGATTGCAGGTGTCAGGGATGAATTCCCTCTAGGAGAAACAGGAAAAAGAATCAAGTTCTCACAGTTTAAAACGTCTGATTTTTTTAGATGCCCTTTGTGCTCCTTCTGGGTCACTGGCTGTTGTGGCCACATATAAATAAATCACCCGACAGAATGGATAGGAGACTTCCTCTGAACTCTGATCAGGATTGAGATTCCTTCCAGATCCCAGAAGCTCTGCAGGCCCTAAAACACCTGTGCCTAAATTTCTTAATAGTTGGTATTAGAAATTAGAAGCAATAGAAACTTTTTCTTTGAACACTTCCAATTGCGTAACTTTGTTTTATCTTGGTTTTCCAATGCTAAATGAGGGAGATATTTCTATGCTTTGTTTGAAGAGAGAGGGATACTAGAACATTCTCTCTTTCTTTTTTCCCCTATCCACATATGTCATTTCATTGGTCTGGTGAGTTCCTAAAGATATCCTCCTCCATACAGATCAACAACTAATTTGCAAAATGGTCACATAGCTAGTATGTGTCAGAAGTAGGACTTGGAGCCAGATCTTCCTGACTCTGGGTCTGGTCCTCTATACACTTGTGGTGGCTGAAAATGATGGTGGCAGTCACCTTGAACTTGAAGCTGGAGAAGGCTGAAGGAAGCAGCACTGGAGACTAAGGAGGGAGAAATCATTGTGATATTTGTTTCATTTGAGAGGCAGAGGCAACATGATATAATGAATTCTACTGATGATGTTTCTATGTGACTTTTGATGTTGTAGCTTCCCTGGGTCTCATCTATAAAAGATGACCCTTAAGCTTGCTTCCAACTTTAGATTTATGATGCTATGATCTTTACAGGAGTGACTGGAGTCAGAAAGACCCGAGTTCAAGTTCTGTCTCTGATTTCACATACTAGCTGGGTAACCAGGAGCAAATCACTTAGCCTTTCAGTGCCCCAGGCAAGATCTCTAAGACTGTATCACTGAGGAAGGAGTTACTGATCTGCATTGGTGGAGGAAATTTCCAAATTTGTAGACCAAAATAAAAATAGGAAGAATTATTTTGTCTTTGGAGAGCTGCCAATAAGTTATTTGTTATTTTCAGAAGCAAAAACCCAAGTATCATTTTATCAGAAGAAATTCTTTAAGAGAAGGAGAGAAGTCTATGGATCACCTGGACAATCCTTATAGAATTATGAAGTTCCCATATGCAAACCACAATTTTCCTTCCTTGTTGAATTACAAAAAGAAACACTTACATTTACCCTTACACTGACACTTATCATTCCAGGAAAGATGCCCTTGTGTGTCTTCACACACAATAAATAAGGGAGTGCCTTCCTTCCTATCATAACCAGGTTTACAGGAACAGTCTACGATTGTACCCTTCATATACATTTGCGTTTCAAAGGAGGCAAAGTCAATTTGAGGTGGATGTGGGCATTCTTCTGAAAGACAAAAACCCAAAAAACAAAAATCAATAGCACATTAAAACATTGATTTTAGGCAAATGTACCTTTCAAAGACTATTCCCAGGGGATGAATTGATTATCAATGATCTTGTAGAGGGTTCTTGGCTATTTTGAGACTTAGAAGACTTCCTCTACCACCCTAGGACACAGAGCTGCCTCCTCTTTGGACAGACTCAGGGGACTACTAGGTTGAAAGAGCAAAGCTACTGCCCCAGAAAGTCAAGAGCTCATTCCAGGAACCATAGAATAAGTATTTAACACAATGCTTTGCAACAAATCTCCATTCACACTGTTTGCCTCTGCGGTAGCAATCCCAGAAGCCATTTCTTTTCTTTTTTATTTTCCAAATGCTTTATTCACTTCTGGTTTACTTCATTCATATCCATCAGATTTTGGGTTACAAATTTTCTCCCCGTTTTTCCCCTACCCACCTCCCCAAAATAGCAATCCCCCAGGATATCCCCTCCTCTTATTTCCCAATTACATGTAAAATAGTATTAATAATAGTATGTATACATATATATTTAATATTTGGTTTTAAAACTTTGAATTCCAGATTCATTCCCTTCCTCCCTTGTCACCCACTCTTACTGGGAAGATAAGCAATTCCACATAGGTTGTACATGTGTAGCTAATGCAAAACATTACCATAGTAGATATATTGTAGAAGACTGATTATATTTCCCTCCCTCCTATCCCATCTCCCACTTGATCTGTTCTCTACTTTGGTACTGTCCCTTTTCAAAAGTATGTGCTTCTAACTTCTCTCCCCCCCAGCCTGCCCTCCCTTCCATCATCTCCCCTCTCATCCCCTTCCCCCCTGCTCTCCTGTAGGTGAGATACCCTATTTAGTGTGTATGTCATTCCCTCCCTGAGCCAAATTCAATGAGTATAAGGTTGACCTATTCCCTTTTGCCTTCCTGTTCTTCCCCTCCATTGTAAACATTTTCCCTTGCCTCTTCTATATGACATAGTTTGCCCCATTCTGTTTCTCCCCATCTCCTCTCATTATATTCCTCTCTCACCTCTTAATTTCACCTTTTAAGTATCATCCCTTCCTATTAACTTGGTCCTGTGCCCTCTATCTATGTATACCTGTACACATGTATATACATTCACATATGTAATCATACGCCTATCTACCCTCTGATAAAGACTATATATATATTTCTATTCCCTTCAACTATTTTCATATTGAGAAAAGTTTTATCAGTTACAATGATTGTTTTTCCATGTAGGAATGTAAATAGTTCAACTTTGATAAGTTCCTTATGATTTCTTTTCCCTGTTTACCTTCTCATGCTTCTCTTGCTTCTTGTATCTGAATGTCAAATTTTCTATTCAACTCTGTTTTTTTCTTCAAGAATATTTGAAAGTCCTCTATACCACTGAATGACCATATTTTCTCCTGAAACATGATACTCAGTTTTGCTGGGTAGGTGATTCTTGGTTTTAATCCCAGCTCCTTTGACCTCCAGAATATCATATTCCAGGCTGTTCGATCCCTTAGTGTAGAAGCTGCCAGATCCTGAGTTATCCTGATTGTGTTTCCACAATATTCAAATTGTTTCTTCCTGGCTGCTCGTAATATTCTCTTCTTGATCTGGGAATTTTGGAACCTGGCTATAATATTCCTAGGAGTTTTCTTTTTGGGATCTTTTTCAGGAGGTGATCAGTGGATTCTTTCAACCTCTCTTTTGCCTTCTGGTTCTAAAACATCAGGGCCGTTTTCCTTGAGAATTTCTTGGAGGATGATTTCTAGGTTCTTACTTTGATCATGGCTTTCAGGTAGTCCAATAATTTTTAAATTATCTCTCCTGGACCTATTTTCCAGGTCAGTGGTTTTTCCCATGAGATATTTCACTTTGCCTTCTATTCTTTCATTTGTTTGGATCTGTTTAACAGCATCTTGATTTCTCATAAAGTCACTAGCTTCCCTTTGCTCCATTCTAAATCTGAAGGAATGATTCTCCTCAGTGAGCTTTTGAGATTCTTTTTCCATCTGGCAAATTTGGCTTTTTAAGGCATTCCTCTCCTCATTGCCTTTTTGAGCCTCTTTTGCCATTTGAGTTAGTCTATATTTTTAAGGTGTTATTTTCCTCAGTCAGGCTGTTGACTCTCATTTCATAATTTTCTTGCATCATTCTAATTTCCTCCACTTCTCTTATCTGCTTCTTAAGGTCCTTTATGGCCTGTAACCAGCTTGTTTTCCTTTGAAGCTTTTAGTGCAGGATTTCTGACTTCACTGTCTTCCTCCTGTTCCATGCTTTGATCCTTTTTGTCTCCAAAATAGGAGTCTAATGTTGGATTCTTCTGTTTGTTTTGCTTCCTTTGCCTGATCATGTTGCCACTCAATTACTTGACCTTTGGGCTTTTTGCCACAGTAGGTCTCTGCCACCAGACAGGGGAACTTCTGTCCCAAACGCTGGGATTTTCTCAGCTGCCAGAGGTATTACTTGGGTGCCCTCTCTGAAACCTCCACACACTCTGACAAGCTGGTCACATACCCCAGGATCTCCACCCTAGACTGCAATCCAGATCCAAGCAGGTTAAAGTAAGAGCAACTACCCCTTAGACTAGTCACTTGTTCCCCCTACAGTCTACAGGCCAGGAGCTGAAGCTGCAACTTGGCACCACGGTCTCAGTGGCTTCTCGCTCTGGGGGCAAAAGCCATACTCTCCCAACTACTGGTCCCAAAGTCCACACTGCACTGACCTCTCACTTTGTCCTTTGCCTCTATGTGTTGATAAATCGGGAAGCAGCCACAGCTGCTGGTGATCTGAAGTTCCTCCAGCTGGTGGTTGGTTAGGCCCACCCTAGGGCTAAAACCTCTGGCTCAAGTGGGCCTGGGCTCAGCTCCCAGAGTGCTGTGCTGGCTGATTCCTGCTGGCCTGCCGGGCTGTCTTCAGTGGGAGGTTAGCTTCTCTGTGTCATTTTGTGGGTTCTGTAGCTCCAAAGTTTGTTCAGAGTCCCCTTTTACATGAATTGGGGTTGGTGGAAGCTGGAGCTGCGCAGAAGTCCTGTTTCTACTCCTCCATCTTGACTTCCCCACCTCTTCCCCCCCTCCCCCACCCAGAAGCCATTTATGATTTTGCCTACCTAAATCAGTTGTCCTGTTTTGACTTCATTACACTCAGTTTCTCTGTATGAGACTACCTCCTGTTCTAGGGAGATAGATATCACTGACTACATTCCTGCACCTGCCCACTTAACCCAACCCTTGCTAAGAATATTTAGTCTCTGCATTTACCTGCTTGATTGAGCCAGTACCTATCACTATAAGAGAGGCCTAGAGGGTTCCAGGTCTGGAACACAAGTGCATCCTGGATAACCCGTGTATTTGGGAGATCAATCAGCAAGCATTTATTTTTTTTTGTCTTTTTGGAGGGGGGAAGGCAGGGCAATTGGGGTTAAGTGACTTGCCCAAGATCACACAGCTAGTAAATGTTATGTGTCTGAAGGCGGATTTGAACTCAGGTCCTTCTGACTCCAGGGCGGGTGCTCTATTCACTGTGCCACCTACCCGTCCCTGTTCCTTGACTCCTTTCAACATCACAAGGGTACCAATGGAACACTGGGACAATCTGCCTGTGTTAGGTGTGGGTCTGACTCAGGCCAGTACCCTGTTTTTCAAGTTGGGATGAAATCAGTTATTCCTGGGTCATTTAATAGTTAGCAAAAGAAGGTTTATTTAGCCATAGCAGGGAAAGAAATACTCAAGAAGCATATTCTAACACTTAGCTTGTATAGACAAAACCCCTTCATTGTTACATAGAAATATATCTGAAAAAAATTTTTCTTTCATCAAATGCTTGCTTGTGAAAGTCCTATGTTCAGCATTTGTGCCTAGCAACAAGGGACCTGATTACACCTGATTCATAGTGTACTTTGAAAGTTGTTTTGTTTTCTCTTTTTTTAGAGGAGGCCATATATGTGAACCATTAATAAAACCATCCTCTCAGTACAGGCTAGGGGACTTAATGAACTAGAGTGTAAGGACAAGGAGCCTAATGATGTCTCTCTTTAGAAGCTAGGTTGCCTCCGAAATAGTAAAAACAGAATGTCTGGTAAAAATAGAATGTTGGCATCCATGATAGAAGGGTCTTTTGGGGGACAAAGGAAATACTGTCACATTTCAATTCTTGTGGGGACATAGGAGTGGCCACTAAGGTTAACTATGCATAAAATATTCATGTGTGTGTTTGTCAAGTTAAGATAAAAACAACAACAAAAAAAAACAACATAAGAAAAAAGAAACAAACAATAATAAAATTCCTGCCTTCTTATAGTGCTTCTACCTTTCTGGATACTTCTTATTCTCCACTGCTGAATCATCATCCTGCTTCTATCTGCTAAATATGGGCATTCTCCAATGCTCAGTCCTTGACTCTTTTCTCATATTCCCCTCTCCTCTTCTCTCCTTTCCCCTCCCCTTCTCTGTGAAGAAGACTCATAAATATGTTCAGACCTAACATCTCTTTTAAACTCTAGTCCAGTATCACCAAGTGCCTGCTGGACATCTTCATCTGGATTTCTCATAGGTCTTTCAAACTCCACAACCCCAAATAGAAATCGATTTACTCCCTCCACCCCAACCTTGGACCCCACACCTCCAGCTCATTCCTGATCTAAACCTTCCTGTTTCTCTCAATGGCACTGCCATCATCCCACTCAGCTTTACAATATTAGGGTCATACTGCATTCATTCTTTTCCTTCATCACCACCCCCACCCTCCATCATATCAATTGTTAAGACTTGTCACTTCTATCTCTACAACATATCTCGTATCTGTTCTCTCTACTCATGTAACCTCTGTAAGTTCAAGACCTTCTCAGGTCTTGCCTGAACAATATTGCAACAGCTTCTTAAATTCCCTGCTCTCCAACCCATTCTCCACATAGCTGCCTCATTGATATTTGTAAAACACATATCTGATCACACTATTCAATAATCTTCAGTGATTTCCTAGTGTCTCTACGATAAAATAAAAAAAAAATTCAGCCTGACATTTAAAGCCCTCCATAATATGGCTTCCATCTATATTTCCAATTTTATTTCATATTAGTATACTTCATATACTCTCTATTTTGGTCAAAGTAAGCTTCTGGTTGTACCCTGTACATGACGTTTATTCTCTCAGACCTTTGCCTTTGGACAGGTATTCTTATATCTGGAATGCCAAAAGGCATCTTTGTCTCTTAGGATTTCTTGTTGTTGCTGTTTGGTTGTTTTAGTTGGGTCCAACTTTTCATGACCCTGGGGTTTTCTCAGCAAAGATACCAGAGTGGTTTGCCATTTCCTTCTCCAGCTCATTTTACAGATGAGGAAACTGAGGTAAACAGAGTTAAGTGACTTTTCCAGGTTCACACAGCTAGTAAGTATCTGAATTCAGGAATAGGAGTCTTCCTGATTCCAGGACCCCACTCTATCTACTACCCCGACTAGTTGTTTCTTTCAAAGCACAACTCATTTGCCACCTCCTGAAGGAGGCCTTTCCTGAAGCTGCTAATTTTAAGTGGGAAATCCTCCTTAAAGTTATTTCATACAACTTTGTATATACTTATTTGTGAAGCAGGCATTATTTAATTTTGTATTGTTTTACCTCCAGTTTCTAGCATGATGCCTTGCATATAATAATAATGCTGAACAATTTAAAAAATTTTTAGATTCCATAGACGATGGAGAACATAGCATTTTACTAATAGATAAAAAGATGGTTTCACATCTGCAAAAAGGTTGTAATTGAATATGAGAGCTAACGAAGTTACCCAGTAAAAGAGTGTAAAGAGAACGGAGAAAAGGGTCTAGGACAAAACCATAGCTGGTCAGCGGGGTATGGATGGATGATAAATCAACAGAAAGAGGTGACACAGGTAGGGGAAAAAACAAGAAACAGCAGTGTCTCAAAAAGGGGAAAAAATTATCTACTGAGCAAGTCACCTACTTAACAGTTCCCAGAATTGTAAAAGTCTCGTAACTCAGCCTGCCCTTGTGGTTATGTGCACAGTCCTACTGCCTTCTGTATGACTTATAAATAAACCAATAAGGTTAGACATTTAGTTGCTGTGGAAGAATGTGGAAGAAACTTCTTAGAAGACTTAACAGGAGCTTTTCAGTGAATTCTTATAAGGATATTCATACCAGGAAGAAATTGCACTGGAGGTTTGTCAGAAGCCATTCTTTTCAACTGCGGAAAATTATTAAGAGCAAGATGATGCTTGGAACTTGGAGGGTTTTTTTTTTTTTTTGCTACATTTCAGCATTTTTCAGCAAGGGTCAGTGTGGAAAACTAATGTGACCCTGTCGAGCCAGGGTCACATTAAACAAGGCTTAGAAATATAGAGGCTAATATAAGGTTAAAAGATTAGACCTTCATGAAATCATCATGTTTCCTTGATAGGTGAAAATATTCTCATTAATTGACTGGTTGAGTTTTGGCACTGAGTTTATTTAATTGTGACAAATTATTCAAGATCTGGATATCTGAAGCCAGTTTAAGGAGGGAAAGAGAAAATCTAGTAAAAAGTTCTAAGAAAACTTTTGGGAAAAGACAATTTTCAGATGGGTTTGATCGAGGAGCGGTTAATGATCCCGGATTCTCATTATCTTAAACTGGGATTAATACAATAGGTAACTAGATGGTTTCATAGTTTAAGATTCAATTTATATATCAGATGAACTTTACTAATGCACAATTCCAATCCTATCACTCTACTCATCAAAAACTTTCACAAGCTTTCCATTGCTTGGTAAATAAGATCCAGACTCAGCCAGGTCCTGCTCAGTCTGCCACTCTTGAGGAGACAGAACTTTCCAAGGGTCACAGAGCACTGAGAAAGTACATTTGTATTTCCATGCCTCCTTTCTCTACCCCCCCCCCCAAGCCCTAGAGACTACAGTGGTCAGGGGGCAGTGGCAGAGTAGTAAGAATGAATGGACTCTGAATTGCAGCACAGCATCCCCTTGGCTCCAGATAAACCAGCCTTGGAAAAGGAAGTCATATGGCCTGAGAGGTACTAGTTGCCAGGGGCAGTGATGGAGAGACAATATGTCCTGAACCCCAGACTTCTGGAAGAAAGGCAGAAGTTCTGGACCTGTTCTGGGGGAGTGTTAATAGTTTCAGTTCCTAATCTCCTAGAAAAGAAGGAGGATCTCCTTAAGAAAAGGAGCTCAAAGAGTGCTAGAATCCCAGAATAAATAGGACTGAACATGTGGCTTGGAAACTATAGGAGCAGCAAAAGACTGACTGAGTCATGGTGTGGGAGAACTCGGTCCTTCAACTAATGTGAGTAATTTGGAGAATGTAGACCCTGTGGGAAGGAGGTGACTTCTTAGTATTCCAAATGCCAGGTTACTTTATGGGGAATACCACAAGTTTCAAGGGTAATACTACGAGTATGTAGAAAACATAGCTTTCTAGAAGGATTGTAGAGCCCATACAAGCAGGTGAGGGATTGACTCTCTAGTAACCCAAGTGCAAAATTCCTTTTATTTGGTTTGGGGGAGTCCCAAACCCTTAAAGTGGTACTATAATTGAACCACAAAGATTCCTAGGAATATTGGAGCATTTATAATAAGGTCCATGAAGGTGACTCTATCAACCTCAAGTACAATATTCTGATATTCTCTTGGTAAGGATAAGTGGGGACAAAATGAACTAAATTCTGAGCTTCCTAGGGAAAACTATAAGGGGAGACATAAGCTAAAATAAAATTTGGAGCATTCCCCATCTCCATGTGAACTTAGTGCAAACCCAGCACTTTGGGTTTGGGGCTTGGGGGTTATAGACATTTTAAAAAGGGAAAACCCTAAAACTAAAGTCCCCTAAGTTTCAAGGAAGAGGTGAGATTTTGGAGGAGTACAAGTGATCACTGAATTTCTGCTTCAGCATCTTGATGATGATGATGTGCCTGTGTGGATATAGGGTGGGGAACACCCACTTTTGGACAGCTCTCATGGTTATAAAGCTCTTATGGTGAACTGAAATCTTCTCCATGTAACATTCAATCTTTGGTCCTGGATCTGTCTTCTGAAGCCATGCAGAGCAGGGAAAATGGTATCTTCTGTCAGACAACATAAATTCTTGAGGTTTCTTCCCTTTGTGGTAAAGACAGAACTCAACAGAGAAAATTCTGCTTAATCAGAGCCTTTATTAGATAAAAGACAAATTTATAGCAAAATGAAAGAGGCTCATTCTTGTGGTCCTAACTGAGATCCACAGGGAACTGCTGAAAGAATGCAGCTCTGAGTGCTGTCTTCTGGTGTGATGGAAGAACTGCAAAAGGATTCCATGATCGAACGCAATGCCTAGTGACACCTGCTTTTCAAACAGAATCACTACTCCGTCAAAAAGTAGTAGATGAGAAACTGCTGAATGACTAAGGACATAGGGTTACAAAACTGGAAGAGACTATGGAGGATCTTCTAATGCATTTGACACCAAATAGAAATGGACTTTACATCATTCCTAGTGATCTAACCTGCATAGTGGCTTTTAACTCTTATTTTAGAGATTTTCCCAAGAGTTGTTTCAGAGCAGGAACAGAGCCAGGAAGGAAAACATGATGCAAATATTTGTGTTCAGTTCTCTCCAACACTGGGATGAATCTGAGTTAATGTGGGGCAGACCCCTTTCCGGAAGGTGGATCTTTGAACTATGGAGTATAGCTATATAAATGTCAGTATTAATACGTGGTACCTAGAACTTACTGTAGTATTCTAGATATGGCCTGACTTATACAATATACACTAGGACTATTACCTCCTTCATTATGGACATTATGTATATATTGATGTCATTTAAGATAGGATTAATTTTTTTCTGAGTAATTTAATAATTTTCTTAATAAAGCCAGTAGATTATTAATAAAAGGATGATCATTTGGCTCTCTCTCTTAAACCAAAGACCCCTCAGTGGTGGGCTCACAGTTTATATGCCCTTCTAAGAGTAGATGTTCCCCAGGAGTGCCTAATCAATTCTGGTTGGTTAACTCAATGGGAGGTGGGTTATTTTGGGTTACATGACTTAGGTCACTCAAATCTTGGTCAAAGAGACATTAATTTCCATATCACCTGTCTTGGAAAAATGGGAGAATAGCCATTTTCCCAGACCTGTCTGAGTAAGCACAATGAACAGGAATACACCCACTAGCCTAAAATTAGAATTTCTTTTACTGTCTCGTTAGATTTTGGCCTGGGTAAATCTTGAAGAGAGATTTCTCCCACATCTGTTGGTTTCTGGATGAGGAAGTAGAAAAGGGTAATGATCAAATTAACTTTTGTCAGCAACATCAAAATATCCACTCATTTTGAATTTATGTTCAACCAAAACACATAAACCTCTTTTAGCTAATTTCTCTTTTTTTCCTTTTTGGAGGAGGGAAGGCAGGGCAATTGGGGTTAAGTGACTTGCCCAAGGTCACACAGCTAGTAAGTGTTATGTGTCTGAGGCCAGATTTGAACTCAGGTCCTCCTGACTCCAGGGCCGGTGCTCTAATCACTGAGCCATGTAGATGCCCCCCCTTTTAGCTAATTTCTTAGTATCTTGGCAAGTTCATGTACAAGTTCTTTCAATTCCCTTGGGGAGATTCATGTGGAAGATGAGATGAACTCATTAGGTCAACTAGGGATTATTTTACTATCTCTTCACATATTATACAACTAGATTATCTCCTAGCCATGTTGGTTCTATCCTTTCCAGTGTGAAGATCACTTCCTTTGACTACAAAAATGGAACTAACCTCAATGACTTCTGAGTCATCGGTCACTATTACTTTTTCTGCTTACAGTTTTTGGTACCTTGGTCCTATCTAAAGCACTGTGATCAATTCTGGATGCTATAGTTTAGGAAGGACATTGATAAGCAGCCCAGAGGAGGGCAACAGGTTGATGAAATGTCTCAAGGTCACAACATATAAAGATTAGTTTGATGGAACTGGGGATATATAGTCTATAGAAGGCCCAAGGGAGATGATAATTGCCTTCAAGCATTTGGAGACCTGTAATGGAAGAGGGATTAGATGTGTTTTTTTCCCCCTTGGCTCCTGAAGGAAGAATTAGGAAAATAAGGTAGAAGATGAAATGAGATAAATAACTTCAACGTTAGAAAAAAGTGATCAACAATTAGAACTATCTAGAAATGGAATGTATTGCCTCAAGAGTAGCATGTTTCCTTTCACTAGAGGTTTTCATGCAAAAGTTCAGTAATCACTTGTCAGGTACAATGTATAGTTTATTATTGTTCAAGTATAGGTGATACCAGATGACCTTCAAGGTCTTTTCTAACTCTGAGATTCTGTAAATGTGATAAGATTGCGGGGGGTGGGTGGGGGGGCTCTGTCCTGGGCAAAAGGACTGGCCAATGAAATGCTGATGTGTCTGAATAGGATATGTGCAGAACTCCTGAGATACCACTTGCATATACTTGATTACCTCATCTCTCTTCCTAATGAGGTACTGGCTCTGGGAACCCCCCTGAGCTCTCCTTGAATTCTTGAGATACAGACTCTTTGGGAACCTCCTTGAGCTCTCCTTGAATCTTCTTACATAAGGCCAGAAGCCTTTCATTGTGGCTCTGACCAAACCTTTGTTACTAGCCTGGCCCTCCGTTATCCAGATAGTCCACACCCTTGAATTGGCCTAGCCCACCACTGTCTGTTGTCTCCAGGTAGCCTCCAGCAACTTCCCACCCTTAATCACTCATTGGAGTCTGACCTCATTGACTCCTCCCGAAGACCCTCCCCAAACTCCTCCTCTAGACCACTCCTAGATTCCTACCTCAATCTTTCTAGATATTAGACCCCATCTAGACTCCATGAGAGGAGGAAGGCTAGAGAATGATTTAGTGCAGACTCACTCTGTCAGATGATTCTAGCCCACTTGCAGCATCACAGATACTGAGGCTCCTTAAGAGTCTACCCAATATGGCAAACTTTTAATAAACTTTACTTTTCTTTGGCTGAGAGAAGACTTGATTTGAATTCATTTGGGAGGACCTAGTGTGTTATTTTGGGGTCTCTTGCACCTGTAGCCTAAACCTCATCATTTTATGATGACCCTCTACATTTCCACATGGCACATTTTCTCCATAAAAGTCCTAGCTTCTTTTGGCTAGGGCTTCTGCCTCCCTTAAGGAGAAGAGCTTGCCTGCTGTGTCACCCTGAATAAAAAGCATTGCTTGCTTTGGAGACAGTCTGAGTCTGAATTCTTTCAAGACAACACTGTGACACACACCTTGTACCTCAACAAATGGACGCTTCCTAGATCAGTAGTATTTCCAAAAACTGATTCCATAAGGCAGAGATGAATGAGTCATTAACTCTTCTGTAAAGTTTCTGTATAACCAATGTGATACCCACAGCAGCCACTATGAATATGCATGTGCATTTCCAGGGTAAATTCACAAAATATAAATGACTCTCTTCCTCAAAGGCATAACCAAAATATTTATTCAGATACCAGAGAGCCAATTCCACCATGGTAACAGAGAAGTTTATATAGATCACCAATCTAGGGAGCATCGACATTTCCCAAGTCTTCCCTCTTTTAGGTCTGCCCACAAACAAGCTCCCCTAGGCAAAAGTCCTCCCTCTCTCATTCATGCCAGTTGCTCTGCCGCAGCTCTGCCTCAGTTCTGCCTCTTCCTGTTCCACCCTTCCTGACTCACCTGTTTGGTAAGCTCCTCCCACCATGGGCTCCATGTGACTCAAGAGTCATACAGAAGTGTGACTCAGGCTCCATCACAGCGGTGTGCTGGGCCCAAGCTCAAAGCAGGTTACATAGGCCTATTAATGGGCTGGAAAGATCTTCCCATTCCATTAACATTACAGTTCCCAATGGAGAGCTATTTGTACCTGATGCTCTTCATCTTTAAAAGAATCATGTATGGTTCTCTTCCCATCTCTCTCAGAGGAAATAAATGAGAGGGAGTAAGATAGGGAGCCCAATGTACAACTCAGTCTTTTAAATGTGTACTGTTTTACCTCTTTGTACACTGTTTTGGAAATATTTCTTGCAATATGACTTAGTGAGTGGTTATGTCTAAGCTTAGCTTTCCTTCAATCTCTTAAAACATCAAAGTAAATATTACCAGCAATAACAAAAGGAAAAAAGGGGAAAGGAGCCAAAAAATTCACAAAGGAGATTGTTCCCAAAATTTAGGGAGACTAAAAAACAAGGAAGCAGGAAAGAGGTTATCATAAATTAAAAAAAAAATAAGCAAAAGCTCCAAATGAAAGGTAAAATATCATAGTAACAAATAGGAAGTAACAACAAGTTACTTCCTTCTTCTTTCTTCTATCTGTCCTCCTGCCCCCAGTAATAATGGAATAATTACATGATCTCTGAGTGGTCTTAGAAATTTAATAGTATAATGAAAGGAAGATAATGAAAGAAAAGCAAATAGAACAATTAGAGAAAAATTTGAGGTCATATAAATGACAAGATGACAGACTAGACATTTTCTCCAATCCCCATGACCTCTCAAGCCTCTCTAAATAGAAAATTATGTGTCAAAGATAAAGCACTTTCAGCTGTTTCCATGGTCTAGGACACCAAGAATCCAATCCAAAAGAGGGTTAAAAACAATCCAGAAACTGATGCTTACTGACCCTGAACTCACTCAGCACCACTTCCACATTTCCCAAACTGCCTTCTGCATTAGCAGACCCAAGGATGTGACACAGGTTAACATCAAAACCCCTGATTTCTCCTCCCTCTTTCCAGTGCTGTAGAGATTCCAACTCCAGACCTTGACAGCCAGTTTGATTACAGCCCTTTGGGAGCAAAACCTTGTTGGTAGCTGTACCCTGGAAGCACTAACGCTGCAAATCTCTGAATTGACAGTGCCAGGGAAAGCATGCTCTAAATTGTTGATGCCAGATCAGAGAACTAAGGAAAAGAGGAAGTGAGACAGGTCACCAGAGCAGGACTCTGTACATATAGGCAACTGTGCAGCACTCCATCAAGCCTGAGGGAAGAGCATAGCATCCAAATATAGCCAATTCTGACTATCCAAAAGTCAACTGAGGCAGACACACCTGGCTGATGAACTGAATTGTCCAGTGTGAGAAGAAGTTGAAACACTTGCAGATGTAGATCCTCTAAATAATCCAACAGTTGATGAGACAGAGAGTCCTATGGAATTTGAGGAGAAAATGGAACTACAATGTGCTTCTTCTGAGTGGTTTAAAAGAGAAATGAGACTTAGGAGAACAGAATTTATGTCCTGCACAGCAAAAATAATGAACAGAATAGAATAACTTAAATTTGTAATGGCAAGCCTCACTAAAGAATTAATGGAGAGAACAATAGATTAGGAGTGCAAATACAAAGAAGTGAAAGATAACCTAGAAGAAGAGAAGCAAAAAACCCAATGACATTGAAAGAAAATATGCTCACTATGTAAGCAAAACATACAGATCTTGGAGACAAGATGTGAAGAGACAACTTATGGATCGTAAGTTTTCAAAAGAACATGACAAGACAAAAGACCTTAACATCATTATGAAGGAACTAAAACAAGTGAACTTCCCAGAATTTTTGAACAAAGAAAATGAAATTCCAATTGAAAGAATTCACAGATCATGCCCAGAAAAAATCTGAAGGCTGCAAACTCCAATAAGGATTCAATGCTGCAAACACATTGTGGTTAAATTTATTATTTTTTTTTGTCTTTATTAATTTGTTTGTTGACTTTTGGTTTACAAGATTCAGTTTCACAGCCCCTTGAGTTTCAAATTTTCTCCCTCTCCATCTCCCCCCCCCCCCATGGACATTGTGGTTAAATTTAAGAATTCCATTCAGAAACAGAAAGTTTTGTAAGCAATGAGGAGAAAGATCTTCAAATACAAAGAAAAAGACATTTGAATAACTCCATTATTCCATAACCACTAGAAAAAGGAGGAGGGAATGGATGAAATAATGTATTGTTAAGAGCCCTGGAGCTCAGGATATAGCCCAGGGTGACCTAGTTTGCAAATCTGATCTTAATCATATGGGACAAAAGATGAATATTCAGTAATAAAAAAGAGCTTGAAACATTTTTAAAAAAAACCCCACAGAAATGAAAAGATTATTTATTTCTCAAACACCTCAAACAACATAAACGCAGGAGGAGTGAATAAATATAGACAGCAACAGCAACAGGGTGACATCAGAAAGACAAAAGACTTTCCCCCCAAATGTATACAAGGAGACAAAGGTAAATGCAGAAATCTGGGAGTGGTAACAATAAAGAGGTGGACAAGTGGATTATGAACTGACTATTGAAGCTATTATGAAACAGTTACCCTGACTATTAGGTGAATATTTCTTTTGTGAGATTACATCACAATATGGAAGGGTAGGTACATCAAAGAGGGGAGAGGGGAGCAGGGTGATAGAAAAAATGAGTGAAGTTCCAGGGTCAAATCAAGAGCTAATAATGAGGGGAAGGTGACCTCTATGGTCTCAGAAAGAGAAGAGTTTACAGGGGAGTGGCTGAGGAGGGAGGAAAGATTGAATAGAGGAGAAAGGAAAGATGGCTTTATGTTAGAGGTGGGAGGGGATTCCAATGATGAATACTATTGCAGATGAAGGGAGATGAGAATCTCACACTGAATGAGGTCTGGAGGATTTGGTGCCTAGAAAATCTACTTGTCCTGGGAAGGGATGAGTAGGGAGCCCCTTGGGGCACCTGGCACCTGGAGGACTGGGAGAGCATGGACCCAGAGAGGAGATTTCCAGGCAAATGTAGAGAAAAAAGGTCAACAGGAGAGTGTGTGTATGTGGGGGGGAAGTATCCTATCACGGGGAAGTGTTTTCTCTGATAGCTGCAGTAATAAGCTTTGTTCTAAGAGTGAGGTACAATGGAAACGAGGAATCCATGGAGTAAATCCTGCAGGGCAATGACGACTTTGATTACAAAAAAGAAAGAAGAAACCAAATTCCTAATATCAAAATGGAAAGAGTAAATGCACAGCACACAGTTGTTTCTCAGTTGGTTTTCATTACAGTATTTGTTACTATGTACAGTGTTTTTCCTTCTGTTTCCTTTGCTTTGTACCAGTTCAGTGATGGTCTTCCCAAGTTTTTCAGGGTCATTCTCTTCATCATGTCTTTCAGCACGATAGTATCTCATCATAATTGTATACCACAACTTTTTCAGTCATTCCCCAGCTAATGGGTATCCCTTTGATTTTTAAGTCTTTGTCACTATAAAAAGAGCTGCTATAAATATTTTTGTACACATAGACCCTTGTCCTTTCTATTTGTTCTCTTTGGGATATGGACCTAATAAGTGGTATTGATGTGTCAAGGAGTATACATGGTTTTATGACTTGTATGATATAGTTTCATAGTGTAGTTTATAGCATGGTTTTATAGGGAATATTTCCAAATTGTTATCTGGAATGGTTGAATCAATTCACACACAACTTTACCAACCATTCATTAGGGTACCTCCTTTCCTACATCCCCTCTAGCATTTTTTATTTTCCTTTTCTGTCATCTTAACTAATGGGATAGGTCTGACTTGGTACCTCAGAGTTATTTTAATTTACATTCTTACATTACTAGTAATTTAGAGCATTTTTCATATGTATATTGAGAACTTTGATTTCTTCTTTTGAAATCTGAGTGTTCATATCTTTGACCATTTATCAATTGGGGAATGATTCTCATTTTTATAAATTTGACTTAGTTGCTCTATGTATATGAGAAATGAGGCCTTTATCAGAGAAACTTGCTGTGAAATACTCCCCCCCCCCTACAGTTTCCTCCTTTCCTTCTAATATTGGCTGCATTGGTTTTATTTGTGCAAACCTTTTTTATCCATTTTGTGTTCCACACTACTCTCTATCTCTTGTTTGGTCATACAATTTTCTTTATCCATAGATCTGACAGATAATTTTTTTCTATACTCTCCTAATTTAATTATGATATCACTTTTAATGTTTAAATCACTTTGACTTTATCATAGTATATTATGTGAGATCTTGCTCTATGCCTGGTTTCTGACAGATTACTTTGGAATCTTTTGTCAAATAGTGAATTCTTGTCCCCAAATCTTGGATCTTTGGGTTTGTCAAACACACTAAATTACTATGGTCATTCATCTATGTATTTGTGTGCCTATTCTGTGCTACTGTTCAATTCCTATTTCTTAGCCAGTACCATATTGTTTTGATGATTACCACTTGGTACTGTAGTTTGAAATCTTGAACTGCTAGGTTGCTTTCCTTCCTTCACATTTTGCTCTTCCAGATGAATTTTGTGACTTTTTTTCTAGCTCTATAAAATAATACTTTGGTAGTTTGATTATTGTGGCACTGAATAGGTAAATTAATTTAGGTAGAATTGTCATTTTTATTATATTGGTTTACCTTCCCTATAAGCAATTAAAAGTTCTCAAATCGTTTAGATCTGTATTTGTATAAAAAGTATTTTGTAATTGTTTTCAAATAATTCCTAGGCATGTCTTAGTAGATAGACTCCCAAATATTTTATACTTTATACAGTTATTTAAAATACAATTTCTCTTTCTATCTCTCCCTGCTGGATTTTGTGGCTAATATATAGAAATCCTAATGCTTTATATAGCTTTATTTTATATCCTGCAACTTTGATGAAAGTGTTTTTTCAACTAATTTTTTAGTTGATTCTCTAGGGTTCTTTAAATAGACCATCAAATTTTCTGTAAAGAGTTATAGTTTTGTTTCTTTGATGTCTGTTCTTATTCCTTCAATTACCTTTTCTTTTTTTATTTCTACACCTAGTATTTCTAGTACCGTATTGAATAGTAATAGTGAAAATAGCCATCCTTGCTTCACTCATGTTCTTATTGGGAAGTCTTATTATTTATCCCCATTATAGATAAAATTTGCTCTTGGTTTTAGGTATACATTATCTGTCATTTAAAGAAAAGCTCCATTTTTCCTATGCTTTGTAGTAATAGGAATGGATGCTGTATTTTGTCAAGAGCTTTTTCCACATCTATTGATATAATCATATGATTTTTGTTGTTTTTTGTTACCTATGGTCAATAATATTTTTAATTTCCCCAGCATTACATCAGTCCTGCATTGCTGGCATAAATCTAGTCTAGTCATAGTATATGATCTTTGTAAGATATTTCTGTAGTATTCTTGCTAATATTTTATTTTAAACCTTTTATTAATATTTATTAGGGTTATTGGCTTGTAGTTTTCTTTCTCTGTTTTTGCTCTTCCTGGTTTGGGTATCCAAACTATATCTGTGTCAAAAGGAGTTTGGTAAGATTCTTTATTTACCTATTTCTTCAAATAGTCTTTATAGTATTGTAATTAATTATTCTTTAAATATTTGGTAGAATTAGCTTTTAAATCTGTTTGGCCCTGGGTATTTTATCTTACGAAGTTCATTTATGACTTATTCAGTTTCTTTTTGAAAAAAAAAAATAGGGTTGTTTAAGTATCCTATTTCCTTTTTTCTGTTAATCTGGGAAATTCATATTTTTGTATATATTCATCCATTTCACTTACGTTGTCAATTTTATTGACCTATAACTGGGCAAAATAACACCTAATAATTGTTTTAATTTCATCTTCATTGGTAGTGCACTTACCCTTTTCATTTTTGATACTGCTAACTTGGTTTTCTTCTTTCTTTTTCTTGTAATCAAATTAACCAGGGATTTATTTTATAAAATCAACTTGTCATTGTCATTATCTTTTATGAGATTATTAATTGTTTCTATCATATGTTCTTTAATCCACTCATTCTTTAGGATTAGATTATTTCTTTTCCAATTAATTTTTAATTTATTCTTCCAAGGTCCTTTATTCAGAAAATGCTTAGAGAAGAGAGCCCAGAATGAATGAAACAAAAATTTTGATCCCATCAGGAATGCAGAGAAAAAAGAGGGACTAGATAAGTATAGGGGCCACAAGTCAGAGAATGAAAGTCTAGAAGAGACAGAAAGAGAGCATGGATAGTGGAGAAAATGAAGGTGAGAAATCCTTTCTGGAAAGGGACACACACACACACACACACACACACACACACACACACACACAGTTTAAAATACTAATGAAAAAAACTAGTTGAAGGGTAAAACAGGTAGAGTTTCACTGCCAGAGGGAGAAAAAAAAGGAGGAAATGAGTTAAACAGATAAAATCAGGAAATTGTCTTTTCTTTTATCACAGACTCTGCTATAACTACTTCTTCCCCTTCCTGCTTCCATGCAATCCCAATTTTATAGTTTTGTACCATACAGAAAAAACTGATTCATGTATAGGTGAGGTGCTACAAGATGATGTCCATAATACACCAGGACCATTTCTCCACCAGGAATTAAAAAGCAAAACTACAAAGGGAAAGGGGTAATGAAGGAGATAAGGGGAAGAGAGCTAGTTGGAGAAGGGTTGTCTTTAAAAATATTAATCTAAAGTAACTGAAGAAGCATAGTACTATTTTTACCATGGAAGAGGGAAAAATCACAACTTAAAAACTTAATTTTAAGGAGAAATGGAAGAAAGTATAAGGCTAACTCTCATAATAGATTAAACCACCAAATAAAATGAAAAAGAGCAACAGATTGGATAATAAAATGAAATTCTACCGTCTATTGATTACAAAAAACACATGTAAAGAACAAAGATATAGCAGAATAAAACTAAGGAGTTGTGAATAAAAAAAAAATTTCTATCAAGTGAATAAAAAAAAACAAAAACCAAAAAAACAAACCAAAACCAAACCCCAGTAGTTGTAATCTCGCTATCAAAACAAAAACAAACATTGACAAAATAAAACAGGAAAATTCTGGGAAGACGGCAGGGAGTAGGTCAGAAAACTTTCAGTTCTCCAAATTTCATCCACAAAAAAAGACAGAATATTACTTCAGAGGGAGCGTAGAGCAGCAGAAATAAACAAAAGTTGAGTTGTCCTCCTCTGAGAAGACCCCTAGGAAACACCTGACCTCCACGAGTGGAGGTTTAGCCTGAGTGAAGTACAAACATCTCCAGGTTGACTGCAGAATCAAGAAAAAACAAGTCCTGGGGGCAGTTGGGTTGTGAGCCGGCCTCAGCCTCAGAAACTTTAATCTCACAGACACTGTCGGAGTCTAATGGCTGAATAGGAGAAGATTGAAGGACCTTCCACTGTTGAGGGATACCAAGCACAGCTATGCTTGCCAGATGGGTCTTGGGCTGTTGCTGCAGGGGAGAAGGAGCTAGAAAGCACCTGGTGAGTGCAGTAGCAGAGGGGTGGGGACCCTGCTGACTGTAGGCACTTACAGGAGAGCAGAGTCCCTCTTTTCAGTTACAGGGAGCACGATCATTTGTGGGACAGTGTGTTTGGGGGCCCTAGTCATGGCTTAGGAATGGAGAACAGAAATGAAGGTTGGGTCTGAGGACAGACTTCAGAAAATAACAGTAAGAAGGACCTGAGGCTTGGGGCATCACTTCCCATAACTTGGGACTAGAACTTTGTTACACTAATAGCTGCTTAAAACAAAATAAAACCAAAAAAAATGAGTAAGCAAAGGAGAAAGGACCCAACCATAGAGAGCTAATATGGGGAGAGAGAAGATACTTATATTCATATTTGGAGGAAGACAATGGAGCTAAAAAAAAACCACGCCTTTTTCAATGAAAACCATCAAATGATCCCAAGCACAAAATGAGTTCTTGGAAGAACTTAAAAAAGACTTTAAAAATTCCAGAGATTCCAGGAGAAAAACTTACAGGAATATCATAGCCAAGTTTCAAAACTCCCTGGTTAAAGAGAAAATATTGGAAGTAACAAGAAAAAAAAAACCCAGAATTTAAATGTTATGGAGCTACAATATAGATTACACAAGACTTAGCAGCTACTATGTTTAAGAAATATATATATGTATATTTTATATATGTGTACACACATACATGCATACGTATATATAATATATGAGTCTTTATATTATATATATCCTTACTCAATTGTAGCCTTCTTTAGGGTGGGGGAAGGGAAGAGAAGAGGGAGGGAGGAGAAAAATAAGCTAAAATAAATTTTTATTTTAGAATAAAGAGAATAAAAATAAAGCATAAGGAACCAAAGAAAAGCTGGGCAGCTTGGAAAACAACTTGTAGTAATTTATTATACAGATTTTCTTGAAATGGAAATTTGTTGTTTTATAATGAATCCTCTTTTATGTTCTCCTATGTACGTGGCAATATTTTTTTTTCTTTTCTCATTTTGTATTTAAATCTAAAATGAAAAAAAAAATAAATAAAAGAAAAAATAAAATGGAATAAAAATGAAAACTATATTATGCTGAAAGAACCATAAACAACCAACCAACAACAATAATAAATATATTCTCCAAAAGCCTTAGCAACCAAATTCATAAAAGAAAAATAGATTGAATTATAAGAATACAAAAACAACAAGACAATAATGATAGGATACTTCAATATTCTTTCATTAGTTTTGGATAAGTCTATCAGAAAGATAAGCAAAAGGGAATTATTGTACTGAAAAAATGGAGTTAAAAAACTTAGGGCATCTTCTTAATGGGACTGCAAAAGAATAAATATATTTCTTAGTACCACATGAAACTTTTTCAAAAAATGACCATGTTACTATGGCACAGAGATATTATAAATAAATATAAAAAGGCAGAAGTAGTAAATTCATCCTTAATGCACCATGAAGCAGTAAGAAATAATTGGTTTAGGGACCATAAACAAAAGGCATAGATCCAAATGGAGACAATAGCATAATCCTAAATAATGAGTAACTTAAAGAATTGATCATAGATATAATTTATAATTATATGAAAGAAAAGAATAATGAAACAATATACCAAAAAGTTTTTGATGCATCTGAAGCATCCCTAAGGGGAAAATTGTATTCCTATAAAATATATTGACAAAGCAGAAAAAAATCCTTTTTTTAAATTAAGGAACTGAATATGTATCTAAAAAAAATTAAAAAGCCAATAAATAAACCTAAAGTAAACAAAAAGAGGAGACATTAAAGATTATAGTAGAAATAAATGAACTACAAACTAAAAAAAATAGAAATGATAAAAAACGTAAAAGCTGGTTCTTTGAAAAGACTAGCAAAATTAATAAACCTTTAGCTAATATTATTTAAAAGATAATGGCAGAAAATTAAATCAATACAATAGAAAGCAAGCAAGACAAGATCACAACAAAACCAGAAGAAATAAAAAGAATCACCAGAAAACATTTTTACATGTTAATGAAACTGAGAGCAAAATAAGTAGAAATATACCTTAAAAATATAAAATATCAACTCTCAGAAGACTTGGTAGAGATCTTAAATAACTTAATCTTGGAAAAGAAGATCATATCTGTAGATTAACTATCAACTGCCCCCTCCCCCCCGCCAAAAAAACAAAAACAAAAACCCAAACCTCTTCTTGGTGCTGATGGATTCCCAGAAGAATATTATCAAATATTTAAAGAACAATTAATACCTATACTTGACAAATTATTCTTAGAAACAGAGAATATTTATTTGGTGATGATATAATGGTTTACTAAGAAAATCTTAAGAAATTAACAAAGATGCTAACTGAGACAATAGCTTCAGCAAAGTTGAAGACTACAAAATAAACCCTTGGAGAGTATGCATTTTTATATAATGATAAGAGAAAATCTAAGAACCAATACCAGAAAAGGAAATCCTATTACAAGTAACTACAAAATGCATAGGCCTTCAAAACACAAAAAACCTGTATAGATTCATTTACAAGTGCACTTTGTATCAAATTTCTCTGATAAGAGTTTGGTATCCATGCTATATAAACAATTAGTAAATATGTATTAGACTAATAGACATATAAAAATTAATAAATATATTAGACTGATAGTCATTTCCCAATAGATAAATGATCAAAGGATATGAACAAGCAGTTCTCAAAAGCAGAATTACTAAGAATTCATTGACACATGAAGAATGCTCCAAAGTACTACAAATAAGAGAAATATAAGTACAACCTTGAGATTTCACTTCACATTCTACAAAATTGTCCAAAATGAACAAAAATGGCAACAGTTAATGTTGGAGGAGTTGTGGAAGGAAAGGTACACTGATACATTTTTGGTGGAGCTGTGAAATGGCACAACCATTTTGGAAAGCAATGTGGAATTATGTAATTGATGTGACTAAAATGTCCATATCTTTTGACCAGAGAATCCATTTCTGGCCTGATACCTTAAGGAAGCCATTTATAAGAAGAAAGTCCCTATATCCACCAAAGTATTGATAGCAGCACTTTTTGTGATAGCTAAGAATTGGAAACAAAGTAGATGTCCATCAGTTGGGGAATGGTTAAACAAGTTGTGGCTCATGAATATAATGAAGTATTCCTGTTCTGTAAAAAGGGGGCAGCCTACCTGGAACAGTGGATAGAGTGTGGGCTCTGGAGTCAGGAGGATCCGAGTTCAAATACTTGATACTTACTAGCTGTGTGACCCTGGGCAAGTAATTTAACCCTGTTTGTTTTAGTTCCTCCTCTATAAAATGAACTGGAGAAGGAAATGGCAAATCACTCCAGTCTCTTTGTCAAGAAAACCCCCATTAATTGATTTAACAACAACATCCTGTAAAAAATGATGAATGTACTGAATACAGAGAAACACGGAAAGATCTTCATTAACTGATGTAGAGTTAACAACAAAAAACTCCCCCAAAAAACAGAGCCAAGAAAACATTATACAGGATGACTACAACAGTATAAGTGGAAAAAAAAGTCACTCATAAAATAATCAAAAGCGAACATAGCAAATTTATAAAGATCAGCTGTGGCTTAAATGAAGGATATGAGAGGACATTCCCAATCTATACCTAAGTAGAGGTGGGGGATCCACAACTGTTGCATATTGCATATTTCAACCTTTTTCAATGTATTGATTGTGTTGATTTTTCCTCTTTTTTGTCTTGTGAAAAGTACTATTTGCTATATGGGATGGCTCTCTGGCAGGAACAAGGGGAGAAAGGACTATTAGGGAAAAGAATGATAAAGTAAAAAACAAAAGACATCAATGCAAACTTATAAAAAACAGTAAAAAGACATTTTTTAGACATGTTTTGCTTGGTAATATATATTTATTATAAGGATTTAACCTTTCTTCATATTTTTTCTTCCTTCTCTCTCTCTCCTTCCCTTCCCTTCACTTCCTTCCTTCCTTCCTTTCTTTCATGGTAAAGGGATATGGGAAAGAGAAAAAATAAATTTTATTTAAAAAATTCAAAACATAAAAAAAGTAAAAGAGCATTCCTTTGGTATTAGTGTTTCCTAAAGTAAGAGAGAATTCAAACTTGGACAGATGTTTTGCTTGAATCTTTTAATTGGTGGAAAATGGTAGTATTTTTATAAAGGACAGAAAGCATACTTGCAGACTTAATACTCAGGCAAGGAAAATACTAAGCAAGTATTGAATAATTTCACTTTTTATCCTCAGATCAAAGTATAGCCCATTGTTCATTAAAACTTTACCTTTCTCAAAACTCAAACCAATTTTTGAAGGGTTAAGAAATAGAATATATCCATCCTACCTGCCCTCTTGATCTCTTAACTTTACCATTAAGGGAATATCCCCAGTCATTTTTAGGGAAATAAGTTGTCTTCTAATATAAGACTGATGTGTCTGAAAATGGTATTTTTTTTAATGAGACAAGTAATTTATTCCTACACACAAGAAACAGCTTTTTAAAAATCTTTGTGAAAACATTTTTCATAACACTTTATAAATATACATTAATAGAACACGGTTCAGTAGCTTATAACTGTCCTTCAAAACAAATGATAGGGGTGCCTAGGTGGAGCAGTGAGTAAGAGCACTGGCCCCAGAGTCGGGAAGACCCGGGATCAGTTCCAGCCTCAGATACTTATCACCCCCACACACAAAAAAACAGCTGGCCGTGTAACCTTGAGCAAGTTACTTAACCTCAATTGCTTTAAACAAACAAACAAACAAACCAACAAATGACAACTATTATGGTGCAATCTGCTGAGAAAATATGTGATTAGAATGTAAAAGTCGTGAAAAGTACTATTTGCTATATGGGATGGCTCTCTGGCAGGAACAAGGGAAGAAAGGACTATTAGGGAAAAGAATGATAAAGTAAAAAACAAAAGACATCAATGCAAACTTATAAAAAAGAGTAAAAAGACATTATCACATGATGCCACCAAGAAAGGTGCTGTCAAAAAAGACATCTTTTTGTACATCTACTAAATCACCAGCTCCCTCATCTGATTCTTCATTATCTCACTGCAAAACCCTCAGCAATGAATTATGCATGGCCAAAGGCTATCTCCCCTTCCCAAGTTTCTACATGTTTCTCTGGGTCAGGAAATTTTGCTTTGATGGGGTGGAGCCAAGATGGCAGAGTAGAAGCAGGGCCTCCCCACTGCTCCTGCTTCCACCTTCCCCAATCCATGTAAAAAGGGGACTTTAAACAAACTTTGGAGCTGCAGAACCCACAAAATGACACAGAGAAGCTAACCTCCTGCTGAGGACAACCCAGCAGGCCAGCAGGAATTGGTCAGCACAGCGCTCTGGGAGCTGAGCCCACCCCCACACCAAGGCTTTAGCCCCAGGGAGGGCCTGACCAGCCACAGCCAGAGGGACTCCAGATCAGCAGCAGCAGTTGTAGTGGTTTCCAGATTTATCAACACACAGATGGGAAGGACAAAGTGAGAGGTCAGTGCAGTTGGGACTTTGGGACCAGTAAGTGGGAGTGCATGGCTTTTGCTCCTGGGGCAAGAAGCCACTGAGGGCTGCCACGCAGCCATTGCCAAGTGGCAGCTTCAACTCCTGGTCTGCAGAGTGTAGGGGGACCAAGCACCAGTCTGAGGGGTAATCGCTCTTGCTTTAACCTGCTTGGATCTGGATTGCAGTCTAGGGTGGAGGTCCTGGGGTGTATGTCCAGCTTACCAGAGTGTGTGGAGACCTCAGAGAGGGTACCAATATAATACTTCTGGCAACTGAGAAAACCCCAGTGTTTGGGATGAAAGCTCCCCTGTCTGGTGGCAGAGTCCTACTGTGGCAAAAAGCCCAGGGGTCAAGTGACTGAGGGGTGACATGACCAGGCAAAGGAAACAAAGCAGACAGAAGATTCCAACATTACACTCCTATTTTGAGGACAAAAAGGAGCAAAGCATGGAACAGGAGGAAGACAGTGAAGTCAGAACTCTTGTACCAAAAGCTTCAAAGGAAAATACTAGCTGGTTACAGGCCATAGAGGACTTTAAGAAGCAGATAAGAGAAGTGGAGTGAAAATTGGGAAGAGAAATGAGAACAATGCAAGAAAATTATGAAATGAGAGTCAACAGGCCGACTGAAGAAAATAACACTTTAAAAACAGACTGACTCAAATGGCAAAAGAGGCTCAAAAAGGCAATGAGGAGAAGAATGGCTTAAAAAGTCAAATTTGCCAGATGGAAAAAGAATCTCAAAAGCTCAATGAGGAGAATCATTCCTTCAGATTTAGAATGGAGCAAAGGGAAGCTAATGACTTTATGAGAAATCAAAATGCTGTTAAACAGATCCAAACAAATGAAAGAAGGCAATGTGAAATATCTTATGGGAGAAACCACTGACCTGGAAAATAGATCCAGGAGAGATAATTTAAAAATTATTGGACTACCTGAAAGCCATGATCAAAGTAAGAACCTAGAAATCATCCTCCAGGAAGTTCTCAAAGAAAACTGCCCTGATGTTTTAGAATTAGAGGGCAAAAGAGAGGTTGAAAGAATCCACTGATCACCTCCTGAAAAAGATCCCAAAAAGAAAACTCCTAGGAATATTATAGCCAGGTTCTGGAATTCCCAGATTAAGGAGAAAATATTACAAGCAGCCGGAAGAAACAATTTGAATATTGTGGAAACACAATCAGGATAACCCAGGATCTGGCAGCTTCTACACTCAGGGATCGAACAACCTGGAATATGATATTCCGGAGGGCAAAGGAACTGGGATTAAAACCAAGAGTCACCTACCCAGCAAAACTGAGTATCATGTTTCAGGGGAAAATATGGTCATTCAGTGGAATAGAGGATTTTCAAGCATTCTTGCTTAAAAAACCAGAGTTGAACAGAAAATCTGACATTCAGATACAAAAAGCAAGAAAAGCATGAGAAGGCTCCACGAGGGTGGAGATCGCATCATCTCTAAATGCAGTGTCTCTACCAGTCTCTGGCTCAGACTTCTGCACACACAGAGAATGCATCCTTGTTGGATTGATGAATAATTTCTCTATTGACTCCATAGTGTTGCTGTGAGGAAAATGAGTAGTAAAGAGTAAAGTTCTATACAAACAAACAAACAAACAAAAAAGATTGCTTTTACCGTGCTCTATAACAGGGACCTTTAGGCTAATTCAACCTCATTATATCCATATTTATGTTACCCTCTGTTAAGTTAATCACCTGCCAATATCTTTAGTGCCTCTGATATCCATACTTTCTCTTTTAGTTTGGGTTATATTTACTAAGATTCAATGAAAAAATCCTTCTATGTTCTGGAGCCCAGTCACTGAAATGTCATGTCGATGGTCCTTTAGATATGTGGTACAGAGTAAGTCCACTGAACTTTCCTGGGAATAAATCTGGTCCACATTCTAAACCATGAGGCATAAAGCAGAGGGGGAAAGGTATAAAGGATTTAAAGAAGACAGCGATATTTGTCCCCAAATCCCAAATCATGGTTATTTTAACTTTTACACAATTTAATAGACCTTGATTATTTAAGGGTTGTCAGATATCATACATGCAACAGTGAATGATCTTACTAAGAAAATAAACATTTTGGAAAGTAAATATATGTCTTAAAGCAAAAGAACCTAGAGACCTGGGTTCATAGACTAGGTCCATAGCCTTTTCTTTCCCCATTATTCCACATATCTTTTGTTGCTGTACTATCTCTTCATTAGATAGACAGACTTTTAACAAGAAGGTAAAAATGTTATTGGGGAAGGATTGAGTTTGGCTGGGATAGAGTGTTTCAAAGGGTGGAATTTGGGAATAAGTAAATGAGATTCATTTTTTTCTGGGAGATAAAGATGGATAGGTGGTTTGAGGTTGATTATGGAAAAGTTTGAATGTCAGGTAGAGTAGTTTGGATTTTGGGGACAAAAAATTATACACAATGAGGGGCTGCTAGGCTAGAGTCTGTCAAACACTGAAACTTAAGGACAAGCATTCTGGGTCACAAACCTCTATTAATACAGATCACTAACTCTGTTGTAATTTGAAGTCTTAGTTGCCTGGGAAACAAAAAAAGTATCTAGGTTACAGGATGGATAACAAGAGATCAGAAATTTGTCTAACGGGCCCTGAAAAAAATCTAGACTTCCAAGAATGCACATCATACTGTTTTCCTATGAGTAAACGGGAAGAAAGATAACCAAAAAAGGGAGAATAGTCATACTGTGTTGAGAAGGGTGACTTGTACTCACTTGAACAAGAGTGTTAGCCCCAAAGAAGTGCAAATGACAGAAGAGGGAAAGTGAAACTGATGGGTCTGGTTTGGGCAAAGGAGAACAGTGAAAGCCAAAAGTGAAAAGTAAAAATAAGTAAAGATCAAGAGGTAAATTCTAACACATATGTGGTCTCTCTGTTCTAGCCAGTGGCTGTTAGCAGTATACCTTTTTTTTTCTATTAAGAGAAAGAATAGATCTTTGACTCTGAAATAGGTTTTCTGAAGAGGGCATGTGGTGTCAAAACAGCTGGAAACAAATACCACAATCCTCATAAGGCATGGTTTAAAGGCACAGTTCTGTTTTTATTCAGACGTAGAAACAACATAAAAACATTACCTTCAGGCAAAAAAGATGTTTAGCCTGGTTTCTCTAAATATGCTAGTCTCAACTCCTTAGGATCTTAGTGAGTTTTAGGATGCCTAGGAAGGCTGGGTTCTAGGGGTACATTTGAGGAGTGTGTGTGGGATTACCTAATACCATTGATTTAATCGATAAACATTTATTAAATGCCTACTATGTGCCAGACGCTGTTCTAAGTGCCAGGGATACAAAAGGAGTAAAAAAGACAGTCTCTGCACTCAAGGAACTGGCAAACCACTGTACTCTCCCCCCTTTCTCCAAGATTATAATTTGAAAATAGGTTAGCTTTTACAAAGGGGTTATTTACTAAGGTGGTACATTAGTGAGTTCATCTAAAACATCCCCCAAAAGTCTGTGACATAATTTCCTACAATAATATACAGAATTCAGTATACAAAGGGGGCTCAAGTTTAGAGAGCACAGGTGACAAAGGGGTGACTCATAGACCTTGATTACTCAAAAATCACTTCTTTCACCGTATTGTTGGATGCTCAAAAATTTCCCTTAGAGCAGGCTGAAACTTTTACCCAGTCTGTCTTTGGCTTCTGGTGCAGACACTCCCACCAGATCTCTGATGTTCTGGCAGGGGTGGTGAGGTAGTAGGAGGGGTGAGGGTGGGTTTGGGGGGGGTAGGAGTGGGGGAGGGGAATAATCCTCTGAATCCTTTGGAATGGATAAGGTCCTACTCTAGCCAAAAGGTAAGATGAAACTCTTAAGGTTGAACATTTGCTTCCTGGAGCTCTCTGATTCCAGCTAACTTTTATATAGGACCCAGAAGTCCTGAAAAAATCTCTCAGCCACTTGGAACAGACTTCCTGTCTAGCGTCTTTTGCCTTCATTCAATGACTTTCAGAGACTTTTCATACTTGGTCTAAAGCCATTAGACTAAGTATGTATTAATTACTAAGTAAGTATTAATCTCATTGATTGAGATTAATTTTCATCTAGTTAAGGTATAAACTGGGGTAGGGTGAATCCCACCTCATGGATGAACTAACAAAATTCTCCTGTAAAGTAAGGCATCTAGGAGAGAGTTCAGTGCCATTCTCTAGGTTTCTCTATGTTTGGAAGAAGTCCAATAGTTTAAGTCCTGGAGCTCTAAACAAATGCTCATAACATAAGTTATTTATAACAACATAGAATAACATTAAATTAACAAAATCAACATGAACATAAACAGAATTTTTTTGCTTCTCTTGAAAAGCTACTTGACAACTGGACATTTATAATTAGCATGTTAATTGTTTGAATATGAATGGTGTTTATACAATGTTAATTGGTGTTTGAAAGAAGTTACAATTTGACCTTTCAAAGATTTTAAACATTTTCATCTAAATTAGTTTATCCTGTATATTTGTATGATATAAGAACATTTATAATCTTCAACAAAAAAAAATTCTGGTGCCACCTTGGCTAAATCAAATTCTCAGTAAGTGGCGTTTGAGTTAACACGCTTTTCTTTTGAGCAGGTTCCAAGTTTTATTCTCTATACTTGGAATACTTTTTCCTTGCCCATCTCTTCTGTTGAAATATTTATCACCTACCCTTCAAGACCTTTCTGAAATCCACTAGTCAAAAAAGATCTTTGCTTTTTGGGACCCAGATTCCCACTTTATACTTCTTTTGAACACTTACCACATTATATTTTGAATAGTATTTGTTAATGCATCTTTGCAATGTTGTAAAAGCCTTGAAGGCAGGGATTGGGTCATGTTTATCTTTAATTCTTCCTTAGCACCTACCACAGTGCTTTTCCCAGAGTAAATGTTTGTTGAACTGAAATTATAAAAGTGTTCTTTTGTATGTTGTAGTGAAAAGTACATGAGTTCTGGAGTAAGAGAACTTGAGGTCTGAAAGCTCACTTGTGTGACCTTGGACAAATCACTTTTCTTCTCGGGAGGCCTTCCTTTCCTAATCTGTAAAAATGAGGTGGTCAGGCAAATAGATTCCCAAAGGCTCCCAGTTCTCAAATTCTGTGACCTTATTATTAAAAGGGAAAAAGAGAACTATCTATACACATTCAGAACTACTTTATTTCAGTATGAACATGGATTAGTTATTGGGTGGTGGTGGTGGTGCTAAGGGCTGAAGGTGTGGGTCTGTGGGAGTCTCAAAGGAATTGCCACAAGCCTAAGAATACCCAAGGAGCAAAAGCTACTGTTTTGGCATTTAAGAGCTTCCTTCAGGATGAGACAGGTCTCAGTCTCCCTAGCATCACTGTTATCAGGCCATCTTTTCTTTCCTCCAGTAGTTTTCCCAAGATTTGTGATTCCATTTGCCCTTCATCTGCTGGCAGATTACAACCTCTCCCTGCCTTAGTAGATGGGCTTTAGGAATTGCTACAGCCCCCAAATAGACCACACTACAGACAACTAAGTTATAAGCCTCCTTTCAACCCGAATGACACATAATGGTAATGAAAAACCTCAACTTTTTTACTCATAAAGCTTAGAGATCTCATAAAACCCCCTCTACATGTAAAGAGAAGGATTTGTTGAATCACCAATAGGAGAAGCTGGTGTAAAGCTTCTGAGGTAGATATCTATTTTCATCTGTATCAGAAAATGGTGGGTGATTCCGTGGGCAGAAATGGCAATTCCTGAATGTAGTAGGTTTAGTTCATCTCTGAGAGGCTCAGAATTTCCTCTGTTTTGTGGGTTGTTTGGGGCAGACTTGATTAGCCTGTGGTGCTTTCTTTGAAACTGGGTTATATGTAAAGAAAGAACACAAAACCTTTCTTTGAGGTCAGAGAGAGAGAAAGGGAGCTAGAGGTGACCGAAGCAGGATATAGAGAACCAAAATTTGCAAGAGGGTATTTCCATCATTCAATTAGAATAATTAGCTGCCTTCAGATCACATGAATAGTGGTGCCTGTGAAAGGTAATATAGGCCAAGGAATTAGTCTTACTTTTCATAAACAAGAACAGTGATATAAGACTATTTTATTCATTTTTATTTTTTTCTTTATGAAAACACTTTTCTTTATTAACATTACATCTGTCTCTTGCTTCTCTCTACTTGTAAGCACCCAGTGACAGCTTGCTTCTATTATTAATTAATTGATATAACCCTTTTTTTAAACATTTTTTCTAAATTCTTTTCTAAACATTTGCTTTTGTAATATTAACTATGCCTCTCTTACCCAAAGGCTTCTCAAGACTTATTTGGAGGGGATGGGAGAGCTCGTCCTACTCTATCCTACTTTGCCAATCCTATTTTCACTGTTCTTTAGAGCAAAGTATCTTATAATTTAACATTCCTGTGTAATGACTTTAATATATTATATATGTATACATATGTATTGTCAATACTAGCTTCCTGTTGGATATCTCCAACTGGAAAAAGATATCTCAGATTGAACTTTTCCACAATCAAATTCATTATTTTTGCCCTATTTGCTGAAACCTTTCTCTCCTCCAAACTTCCCTACTACTGTCACGAATACTACCATACTCTCTATCATTCAGGTTCAAAATATTTTCCCTCTCTCTTGCTCCATATATATGAGTTTGAACATCTTGCCCATTCTCCCTTCACAATATCCCTTGTATTGTCTCCTTTTCACTCACACAGCTACTGTTCTAGTTTAATACTAATCACCTCTTGATTGGACTATTGCACCTTCCTAATTGGATTTCTGGCTTCTAGTGTCTCCACCTCTCCCATTTATCCTCTCCATGGATATCAAAATCCAATCAATAAACAAACATTTATAAAGTACCTGTGTTCCAAGAACTGTGCTAGATGTTGAAGATGAAAAAGCAAGTCCTATCTCCACAAAGATTATTACCCTTAATGATGCATGTGAATTCTGGGTTGGCAACAAAATCACGTCAAAAAAATGGGAGACTGAAGTTGGCTGTTGCCTCATATACCTGCACATGGAGAGTTCTTCTTCAGTAAGTTGATTGATAAATGGGCAATAGAAAATGGGAACCAAAGCAGTCTGGAATAATGTATAAATAATACACTTTATCCAGTTCTTGTTTTGGAGGAAGATACTGGGTGCAGAAATAGCCAAATAATTTGTGACATGGTCAGGTTCAGTTTACTTTTCTTTTTAAAGCAAGCCCAAGGTAATAAGCTGGAGAAATAAAAGTCAAGACACATTTAGAATTGGGTGCTATACATTTTCTTTAGGCTGTTGTAATTCAGAAGCTCAGGACAAAGAGAAAGAACATAGGAGTTTATTGCCTCAGTTTTCTTGTGTTTCTTTCTCTTCTTATTCATTACTTAGCAACCACTTTTGAGCAAATCTTGGGTAGGGAAGAAAAAGGAAGAAGTAAGGACCACATGTCCAAGAAGACAACCTTTAGAGGTCCTTCAGTCCAGTTTGTATCACATACAAATGGCTTTTGCGACAGCCTTAATCGTTATACATTCTTCCCTATAATGAAGTGACTGAGAACAAGTTATCTTAGGAGACATTCTCACTTAAAGATGAAGTCTTCCTCTCTTAGAGCAGTGTGTTTCTCACAATAGATACAGCCTGAAATAGAGATAGTAGGGGGCTATGGATACCATAGCAGTGTGAATATTCCCTCAGAAAAGAGCGGAAGAAATCATGAATTGTGTTTTTGCCATGACTTTTAAAGCAGTTCTAATCACAGAAGTACTAGGAGTCATACATGAGCATGATATAACATGTAAATAATGTGCTAAGGTATGAGCCTTTGATAGCTCAAGGATCTCTGAACTTAGATTTTGTCATGCTTATTCTCATATTAGAAAACTTCTTTATTCAGAAGCACATCTGACTTGAAAATATCTCATTTTAATTAGACTCGTTTGATTTATATTTAATTTCCATTGAGTTCCCAGGTTCCTAAGAAAGCTTTGGTTTGGTTTCAAGGCTGTTGGAGATGATCCCATGGTATAAGAAGAAGGAAAATGCTTTAAGTGGTATCAGGTCTGTGAGCAAATCCTACAGTAAAACATATGGAAGATATATATTTGATTTAGAAATCACAATGCTTCAGATAGTCATGAGGGAGAGAGGTGGGGAGCAAATATTTATTAGATCCCCTACTATGTGCTAGGCACTTTACAAATATGATCTCATTTGGTCCTCACAACAACCCTGTGAGGTAAATGCTATTATTATCCTCATTTTAAAGTTGGGGAAACTGAGGCTAACAGGTTAAGTGACTTGCCCAGGTTCACGTGGCTAGTAAGTCTCTGAGGCCAGATTTGAACTCAAGTATTACTGACTCCAGGCCCAGGGCTTTATCCACTATGACACCTAACTGCTTCTAGTTATGGAGTGTGAGTGGGCAAGCAAGGTTTGTTTGGAGTGAAGGTATAACTATAGGCTTGGGTTTTAGTCATAATTATAAATTACTAGGTGTTTCAATTTTCCTTTCTGTTTCCTTAATTTCCCAATATGTAAAGTGAAGGTACATAAAAGCAATACCTATTTAGAACCATGCCATGTTAAAGGATCATGTATTTGTTTTACTTCCAGTGTATTTCGTTGGAAATTTCATTGGCCAGGTGTACTTGTGAACCTTTTGTATGGGGATTGTCCCTTTAGAGTTTTATAAAGGGCTCAGTCTGTAGTTAAACTAAAGTCTGTGATTGACATTCAACAAATATATCTTTTAAGAGAGGAAAAAAAGCATGTGTTAAGTTGTATGTTAAAGTTAAACATTTTCTCCTTGATGATTCTTACTTTTTGGTAATGTATGTGTTAGAATTGACTAAGTTAGAAAAAAATCATCTAATTAAGCCATCTAATTAATATAGTTTCCTATAATTCATTTCCACTAAAGTTTTCTTATAATGCTTTTATATTTGGTCGTCCACTACTTTTATTTTTAAGTTGGTTTGAGTTAAAGTTTTTAAATGGCATTATATTTTGTATAAAGGGATCAAAATTGGACCCAGAGCCATGAAGATCTTAATTCAAGTCCTGTTTCAGAAATATTTTGACAAATGACCCTGAGCACTTAATTTCTTAGTGTTGCTAGGCACCACTATTAATACTATCCGAAGCAGAAGAGGTCTCGACCTGCATTGATAGAGTTTTTATACCTGGAAGTTCCTTATGTCAATGAAATAATTTAGCCAGTCCTTATCCCTATCCTTTATATTTACTTCTCAGTGGCATTATAAGAGATGAACAAGAAAGTCTCAGCTATGTTCTTTGAAGTCTGGAGGGAATGAAAGGCTTTTAATGAAAATGGTAAGTTACTTTATCTTTGTGACAAATATACAAATGGGAAATTCCAGTGTGGGCAGCAAATTTTATAAAAAGTAATAATTATCCAAAAATGTCATCTTCAAGGGTTTCCACTCTTTTTTTCTTAAGTCTAGAAATCAATATTTGGTCAGAGAATTCCTAGAATAAAAACAAATACTCAAGAGATTGATGACCTCTCAGTATTTCCACAATTCTGAGAAAGATGCCTCTAGCAATATGCTGTGGTGACAATGGTAGGAGAACATGTCTTTCAGCCACATCCCAGGAACCAGTAATTTAGAGACCATGAAACCACCCACACTGATTGATTCCTCACTTGACACAATTTTACACAGCAGCTTTGGGAAATTACAGACTGAAAAATGATGTTGTAAATCAGCGAAAAAAAATTGTCTGCTGATGGCTTGTTTTATCAGAGTTGTCAAATTGTCCACTGGACAATCAAACTGACACATATTTCAAGTCTTAGTTTTCTTTGAAAGAGATAGTTTGAGACAAGACATTCAGCTCATTAGAGTACTTTCTTCTCAATACACTGACCAAAGAGTCAAAATGCAACCTGTTGTAAATATAGCTTCTTTTCCACTTCACTAACACCTGGAATCATTTTAGGTCCTTCATTGAATGTTATCAATGGTCAGTAAAGATCTGAATTCATCTGAAATATGTCTCCTTGGAATAGTTTGTCATTTTGGGGAATGTTAGCATATACCCACAGACTCATATTACTTAATCTGATCTCTTACTTAGCAGTATAGGCAGGATATGGGTTCTATCCTCTATCATAGCTTCCAACCAAAAATTATTCCATTTCTAATTCATCACACATAATATCATGTGCACATAATTCTTAAAACTGTTTCAAAAGAGCAACTTGGCTAGAATATAGCTCAAGATAGATTATTTGGTGGATAGTCATACCTAACCATTTGGCTCCCTTTTTTCTCTTTCCCCAATATTTGTTCTCCTTCTTCCCCCTTACCGCCCCCCCCCCACTCACATAAAATATTGGCTTGTTTGGCTTAATAGTCTATCTTTTCTGCACCCAAATGGTTGCATTTGTTTTTCTTTTTTAAAAAAGGAATATTAATTATAATGTGTTTTTATAGGATCTTATATCTAGGCTTTTTTGATGGACAGAAGGTGTTATGAAGTACACCCTCAACTTGAAAGAATTGGGGGAGGAATAGAAAGGTCAATGAGAAAAAGAATGGTTCTTTATTTTCTTTTTTTATCCTTGTCAAAATCTTTGAGAAAACATATTTCAAATCATGTTAGCAAATATAAATTCCATTGACTCAGATGCATCATAGAGACAAAATCCTCCTGGCAGGAATTCTATAGACAAAATTGAGACATTTAAATCAGCCCTCTATTTTGACCATCAAAATCGCATTTCAGAAATATCAGACCAGAAATCAAGAAGAAGATCTACTACCTTTCCTGACTATTTCATAGCATAGACAGGAGCGCAAAAATAGACATCTAAATGTATTGATAAAGAAAAGAGAATGTCTTAAGATAATTGACCAGTATCTCTCTAATAATGAAGTATTATTATTATTACTATTGCCTTTCTTACAAAAAAATTTAAGAATTTGAACAGGAAAGCCCAAGAGTCCAATTCAGTTATTTATAGATAGGAACCAATGAGGAACAAAGTGGAATTTCAATGGAATCAGTAATAAAATCCTGGACTCTTAACTACCTTCACTGAACTTGTCATTCTTATAGTTAAAAGTAAGCTATACTTGCTGCTAAAAGAAGGAAGGGGTTCCACAATGGGATGGAATTATAAAACATTGTTTGAAGTTTAAAAAATATGCCATATTTCCTTACCTCTTGCATAATCTGCTGCCATGAGTGAAATGAATGTTGCCCACATCAGAAGAAAGTTCCATGCCATCTCCCTGGCCCCTGTGTTTGCCCACCTGGAGCCGATGAAAAATGAAAGTTCCTCTTTCTTAGCACATCTCTTAGGACCGCCTCACCTCCTCATTGCATCCAGTCTAGGAGAGTAGGTTAAATACCTGTTTTGGGGAAGACCAAATAGACCTCTGAGAATAAGACCCATCAACTAATAAGCCGTCTTGCTGAGGTCCATCCAATCCTTCTGACTAATGGGACTTACTCTCTTTAATTAATAGTGTATTCTGCCAGGAAATCATGCTTGGCGCTCTTTCTCACTAGGCCACAAGTGTGTAGGAAGTGGTTTGATGACACTATAGTTTGTGGTAATTTTTTAGACTTGGATTTTTTTTTTTTTCAATTTCAGCAATGGCAACGGTGCTGGGAGGGGCAGACCAGGGCTGACAAGAGGAATTTTATTTAGTTACACATTTGGGTCCTTCACACTGAAGAGGGAAGACATAGCCAATGGTTTATGTGATCTGGAGAAGAGCTAATATTTCTTGTCTGTCTGTTTTTGAATACCATTTGTTTCAACATCATATACATTTTCAAATATATCGCTTAAACTCTCTCTCACATAGCAAGCCACTCCTTGTTGAAAAGACTGGAGAAAAAGTTTAGCAAAACTAAACAACATATCGACCATACATGATAATATATGCTTGCATTTGTCATTTCTTAAATTGGGATTGAAAACCCTTTGATATGCCTTGTGGCTGATTAGATGGCTAGTAGATACGGTTGTACTATAGTGAGAGGCAAGGAGAACATGATTTTAAGGACAAAAGAGACCTTATAGCTCCTCTAATCAAGCCTCCTCATTTTACATGGAAACTTGAGGCTCAGAGAAATCAAGTAACTTGCCCAAAGTCACATTATTATTAGGCATCAGAACTGGGATTAAAACACATCTTTTGACTTCACATCCTTCTACTGTACCATAAAAAAGTTTGGCAAGTGTGAACTTTACTAGTTCTATTACAGAATAAAGTCCCCTAAACATAAATACGAAAATAAGAAATAAAAATATCTTAAAATTATCCATGTTCATTTTCATAGATGATATTATTTATATTGTCTGTTTTCTTTCACCGAAAGACATAATTCCTACTCTGCATCTTCCCTTTCTTCTTTCTTTTCCTTAGGGTAAAATAGGAAAGCAAATTCAGCAGCTGCAAAAGTTGGTTCTGTTTTGATTACATATATACTATATATACTTAGGGATACATCTAAGAATGAGACTTAGAATTCTGGAAACCATCTGGGAAGAGTAGCTAGTCATTGACTTAATACTAAGAGAGGAAGAGTAGAGCTAGACCTTGGTCAGCCATCCTGTGTTTGAATGAGAGAGAATTCAAAGGCAGTACTGGTCTGAAGCTCAGTGACTGTGGTCAGGAGAGCAGTGTAACTGAGAGTTGAAGAAAACATGTCAAGAGTTGCTCTCTCTGCTTCTGCCTGATGATGTGTGCTCATTCAGCACTTTGGAACTTGAGGGATGATGAAACCCCAGTTACTTCTGCTTTGTGTGACTTAAAACCTGGGCTCCTTGGGAATGGTGAAGTAACTCCCTCATTGGTACTGAACAAAAGAAGTCGATGTCTCAGTGGACTTTAAAAGGGAGTGAACTGTCCTCAGTCATCTTTTCCTCTTCCTATCTGTAGAGCTTCTGAGTGCCCTTCTGTCTTTTTACTAGAGAGATAGGGAGGAGGACAGGTCACCCTTCCCCGACTCTGGCCATATTTTAACTACTTCTATGTGGCAAAAAGAACAGGGTTACTAGTGAGCTTGAACCTGAGCCTTTGGTTACTTCTACTTTATGCCTCTATTTTACCTCTAGGATAAAATATAAGATCTTTTGTTTAGCTTTAAAATTCCTTTATGACCTGGCCTTTTCCTACCTTTCCAGACTTCTTACTTTTCTCTACTACTCTGTGATCCAGTAACAATGGTCTTCTTGCCTTACTTCACACAGAATACTCCATCTCACTTTTCTGTGCCTTCTCCTGGGCTGACCCCCAAGCCTGAAATGCTCTCTCTCTCTCTGTCTCTGTCCCCCTTCCTCATTCTCCCTCTCTCCTTCCCTTTCCTTCCTTCCCTCCCCCTCTTTCACTCCCTCCCTCCTTCCCTCTCCTCTCTCCTTGTCTCCCTCCTCCTCCCTCCCTTCCTCTCTCTGTCTCTATGTCTATCTCTGTCTCTCTCTCTGTCTCACTCCTCCTCCTCTGCCTCCTAGCTGTCCTGGTTTTCTTAAGGATCAGCTCAAATTCCTTCTATAAGAAACTTTGCACAGTCCCCATCTACTTAGCTCCACCACAAAATACATAGTGAGTGGCTTCCTCTTGAGATTCCCTTCCATTTACTCTGTGTGTATCTCGTACATACAGTTGTTTGAATGTAGTCTCCCCCTAAGAATGTGAGATCTTAAGAATAGGGATTCTGTTTTGGCCTTTCTTTGTTTCCCCAGAGCTTAGCATATAGCTTTATACATAGGAAGAACTTTAAATAAATATTTGTTGAGTTTTTCTTAACCTGATTATAAGTGTCCAAACAATGATACTGAGATGGACTTTTCCAGTTTTAGAGGCAAACTCATGAGTTTAAGATTTTGGAGATTGGCCAGAGTTAATTGGCAGCAAAGGAAATTCCTGTACCTTGATGATCAATGACCAGAGGCTGAGTCCAACTCTGGTCTAGCTTTTCAAAAGCCATGGATCTGCAGTTGTCTAGGTAGTGCAGAAGATGAAATATAACAATACCTATTTAACAGTCTTACAAAATACTTCATGTTCCAATGTTTAAGTTTCAACCTCTCAGCAAAGTTTAACGTAGGAAGTATTGGCACTTATATAGCATGTTTAAGTTTCTGTCAATGAGCACTGCTTATAACAGATGTTACGTTACTGAATCTTTTTAAAAATCTTTTTTGTCAATGTGAGCTGGTGAGACCATTCTCTATATAGCATTTATTTTGTTTTTAGGAAATAGAACCTGACTTAGATTGTTCAGTGAGTACCTTACAACTCCCCCCTTTTAAGGATATTAGCTAGACATGGGCCAAACCTAAGCTTTAAGTAATTTTATTAGGGGCTAATGTGACAGAAGTGGAAGATTGTGAGAAAGGGAGCCTAATCTCATTCATTAGCGAATAGCTGTTCTCAATACTGACCCCAATCCCACCATGTGCATGAATATAGAGCAAAGGGACCCCTTATGGGAGAAGAGAATGTAATGCTCCCGACCTTGTACTCAGCAGTGGTTTGTTATTATTATATAATAGAATAGGGGGATCACAGGATTTTAATCTAGAAGGACCTTCATTTTACAGATAGAAAAACACTGACATTTGTTACTTCTATTTTCACATTTTTATTAATACCTTTCGTTTTTGCAACATATTTATTTCTGCATATAACCCTCACCTCTCCCCTCCCCATTAAACCATCTCTTATAGCAAAGATTAAAAAAAGAAAGAAAAAAAAATTCTGTAAAACTAACCAACATATTGACCTTATCTGATCACCATATTCTTGAGTGTTTTTCTAGCATTAGATCTGGGACTTTTTTTTTTTTTTTTTTTTTTTTTTTTTTTTAGCAATTGGGGTTAAGTAACTTGCTCAAGGTTACATGGCCAGTTATTTCTGGGTGTGGAGCTAAGTATCTGAGCCCAGATTCGATCCCCCAGGTCATGGGACTAGCATTTTAAAACTAGGATCTGAAAACCCCTTATCATAACTTGTGCTTGACTAGGTGGCTAGAAGACCATTGGGAGAGGATAAGGAATCATGGGACCACTGATTTAAGGATGAAAGGGACCTTATATGTTATCTGGGCTGGATTCATTTGATCGGTATGGAAACAGTCTGAGGAAAATGAAGCAATATACAGTAGTAAAAATAATGGACCCAGGAATCTAGTCCAGATCTTCTTACTTCAAATCCAGAAGTATTTCCAATGTACCATGAGATGTAGGGATGATGTCAGGAACGTCTTCCTAAATAGATAAGCTACGGAAGATGTGACTGAATGTCCCTGTGAATACTAGAATAGGAAGGTTTATTATACTAAACACTAAGGGAGATGCCAAAAATCTATAAACAGCAATCCCTGTGCTCAGATGCATAAAATCTAGAAGGGAAAATAAGATATATATGCATGAAAACATAACTAACAATAAAATACAACAAATAATAAGTGTAATATTGACAAGAAGTCCTCTTGGCATCATGAGGAGGAAGAGAATTCTTTGGATTGCAGTGGTCAGAGAGAGAGATCTGAGATATCTTTGAAAAATGAGTGTGTTTTAAGAGGAGAGGGGTAGAAATTCCAAATTGAAGAAATGTTATAAGCAATCATGATGGTGAAAGAAACAGCAGACAAACCAAATTGTCAAAAACTAAGGAATTTTGTGAGGGAATATAGCAGATAAAGTTGAAAAAGTTTATGTCCTTGAATGTCATACTCAGGAGCCTGGACTGTAGGTCACAGGAAGGCAATTACCATTTATATAGTGCCTATTATGTGTCAGGCCCTGTGTTAAGTGCTTTTTATAAATATTATCTCACTTGATCCTTACAACAACTCTGAGAAGTAGGTGCTACTCTTATCCCTGTTCAAAATACATGCATTTCTTATCCCTCTATATAGTTGTGGAAACTGAAGCAAACAGAGGTGAAGTGACTTGGCCAGGGTCACATAGCTAGTAAGTGTCTGAGGCTGAATCTGAACTCAGGTCTTCCTGACTCTAGGCCTAAAGCTCTATCTACTTCACCACTAGCTGACACTAATAGAAAATGCATACAATTTCCTGAGAAGGGAAGTCTCGTGAATATAATGATTTAGCAAGATTGATCTGATGATTTTGTGAAGGATGAAAGAAGGAAAGACAAGAAACAGATAAGATATGATTGGCAATGAGAATGAAATAGAAGAAATATTTCAAACAAAAAACTTTTTTTGGTCTTATCTCTCTTATTTTATTGTAAGTTCTTTTAAAAATTATTTTTAGTTTGCAGAATAAAAGAAGCATTTTCATAACAATACAATAAGAACATGATTGTACATGAAATTGCAAATCTGCTATGCACAACTTGGTATTCCTTTCAAATATGCAATAAAATTATCATGTAAATTTCTTTTTTTCCCTTCCTCTGCCCCTCAGATTTAGCTACCATTAAACACAAATAGGTATATTTATGTAAAATTATTCTATACGTACTTCTATTTATCAGTACTTTCTCTGGATGCAGATAGTATCTTTCTTCATATATCCTTTATAATTTGGGTATTAATAATAATCAAATAATGCTGTTATGATTATATTATTATATATTATAGTATACTATCATACACTGTCTCGGTTCTACTCATTTCACGCTTCATTATTTCATATGAATCTTTCCATGTTTTTCTAAGATCATTGAGTTCATCATTTCTTATAGCACAGTAAAATTCCATCATAATCATGTACCACAGCTTTTTCAGTCATTCCCAATTTATGGGCATCCCTGTAATTTCCAGTTCTTTGCTACCACAAAGTGAGCTGCTAAAAACATTTTTAGAGCGTATAGGTTTTTTTCCTCTTCTGTAGTCATCTTTGGAAATAGACCTAGTAGTAATATTGCTTGGTCAAAGGGTATTTTATTATTATAGTTGGTCAAAAGGTAGTTTAATAACTCATTGGGCATGATTCCAAATTGTTTTTCAAAATGGTTGTATCAGTACATAACTCCACCAACAATGAATTAGGGTCTCAATTTTTTTTTACATCCCCTCCAACATTTTTCACTTTACTTTTCTATCATATTAGCTAATCTGGTAGGTGTAAAATGATATCTGAAGGTTGTTTAATTTGCATTTCTCTAATCAACAATGATTTAGAGTGTTTTTTTTTTCCTATGCCTATAAGTTGTTTTGATTTTTTCATTGGAAAACTGCCTGTTCATATCCTTGAACAATTTATCAATTAGGGAATGACTCAAATTCTTGTAGATTTGACTAAGTTCTTTATATGCTTCAGATATGAGACCTTTATCTGATAAACTATCTATAAAATGTTGCCCCTAATTTTCTGCTTTCCTTCTGATCTTGGTTACATTTGTTTTATTTGTACAAAATCTTTTTAATTGAATGTAATAAAAATTATCTATTTTGCACCTAACTTTGTTCTCTATCTTGTGTGTTCATATAGTGTTTGCCTCTCCATAAGTCTGAAAGTTCTTTCAATATAAGAATTATGTTTCTTTATTTAGTATCCATGCATTGTACCTGTACTACACTGTTCTTAAAGTACACTTTCAATTGAAGTTGATTTCCTGACTGATGCTTGATTGACTTTGTTTTTAGAAATAGTTTTTATTTTTCTATTGCTGGGATTTAATGGTACCCTTTGAGATAGCTGAATCAAATGCATACCCCTCCACTCCATATCTGAATTTTCAGGGTAGGTGAATCAACTCATACTTTGAATTTTTTTGGCATTTGCTTTAACATCTCATTTATAGAACTTCAGCAACATTGTAGTCCTGAATATTTTCAGTGAGTCAAAGCATTATTCTTGGAAAAAAGGAGAGAAAATATAAAGTAAGATAATTTGAACAGGGGAAGGAAAGGAAAAGAAGAGTAAATGTGGTAAAGTGCCATAAATGATTACATCAGTTAGGATCATGTGAATAATAAAATGGAGGACCAGACATTTTCTCTGATTCTCATGACCTCTCAAGCCTTTAAAAAATAAGAATTATGTATAAGAGGTAAAGCAGTTTCATCTATCTCTACACCAAGAACCTTAATGAGGCAACAGTTGGATAAATTAATAGCAGAGAAGGATAATACCTAATCCCTAATGCACTTACTCTGTATACCCTCCCTTACCAGGTGGCAGAATCAGACCCAAAGATTTGTGCTCTCAGATCCAGTCAGCATTCCCTTTGCTCCTGTTGTAGTCTTTGTCAATAACTTTCACATTCTACAACACAGATATGTTGGTGTGACTAAAAACTCAAGTCTGATCCCCCCATCCTATAAAAAGGAGAATATATAGAAAAGAGGAAGCACACTATGTCTGAGGTGGTGGCATGTAAGCTGTTCTGTAGAAGGGCTCAACCAGATAACTAAGGAACAGAGGGCCAGGGATAGGAGAATAGCATATATATGAAGCTTTATGACACTGGAATGAAAAGGGATTAGTTTTGGGTAGCAGCCAGTTTTATGTCTCACTTGGGGCAAAACCTGAGGTGGGTCAAAAGTGAATTCCCCAATTTGGGAGGATGCTGAGACAGCTTTGAAGTCACCACCCTCCTCTCCCCCCCTCCTCCTCCCAAAGGATTCTCCATCAAAAGGGAAGGAGACAGAAAATGAGTAATAGAGGGCTATAAGGAAAAAAAGAATAAAATAATCAAATATCTAAAGAGGAAGAAAACTCAGTTAAAAATTTTGAGCAGATAAACCATTTGGTAGGATATTAATAACAGAAGGGAAAATGGTCTTCAGAAAATCTAAACAAGTCCAAATATCTCTGAATAAATATTGAAAGACAAAAGGAGGTGAAACAATGTCTGAAGAGACTGACAACTCAAGAAAGCAAGGAGCTATAGCAGGATGTTCTAGAATGGTTCATTAGAGAAGCAAGAGTCATGAAAGCAGATTTTATGGCCTGAACAGCAGAAATATTTGATAAAATAGAAAAACTTGAGTCCATGATGGTTAAATTGAATAATTCTAAAATTTGAATAATACAAATCTGTTCTCTGCCCTCCAGAATCTAAAGAAGGGAATGGAATAATATGTTTTAAAAGCAAAAGAACTTAAGATGCTACCCAAAGTAACATACTCTGCAAACCTGAGCATAATGGATGATGGAAAAAATATTAGCATTCAATAAAGGAGACATTTGAAACTTTACTATGCCCCCCCCCCACACACATACCCACACACCCCAAACAAAACAGAGATCAAATCAGATAATTTTCTTTGCAAACACCCCAGACAACAGAAATATGAGAAGGGGAAACAAATACAGCAAATGGGGAAGGGATAAATAATGAAATAAATCACCATGGAGGAAAAAAAGGAAAAAAAACCTGGAAAGAGAAAGACACTTATGGGTTTAAAAACAACAACAGCAACAAAACAATGGAAGGACCATTAAGAGATTAAATTTTAACAGGATGGAAGGAAAGTAGAGTGGAACTGGAACTTAAATAGGACCGAAAAATCATGGACTAAACTTCATAGCATCCTGCCTAAAGGTGAATTCATGCTTTTTTTGTAGGACAAAAGAGCAAAATGGGAGGGCATGTAAAAGGGGTAAGTAGACAAAGAACAGAGAGGAAAATTGGGATGTGCCCTAATCAATAAGATGGCAACAATAAGGGAATAATAACTACTGTAATGTCTCAAAAAGAGGAGAATAAGTGACATGGCAAATGGAGGAATTGAAATAGGGGAAAGAAAGGGACAAATCTCTATTCTGTAGTAGGAGGGTCTCACTGAAGAGCACTTTCATAGGGGAACAGGGTAAAGGAATAGTCTCTCTCAGCACTAAACAGTACTTTTGTAAAAACTGCCCACATGTTAAGGCATAATCTGTTACCTATAAGAAACCCACTTTTAAAAAAGGCCAAAGGGGGTGGCTAGGTGGCACAGTGAATAGAGCCCAGGCCCTGGAGTCAGGAGGACCTGAGTTCAAATCCATCCTCAGACACTTAACACTTACTAGCTGTGTGACCTTGGAAAAGTTGCTTAACCCCAATTGACCTCCAAAAATAAAATATATATATATATATATATATATATATATATATACACATATATATTTAAAAAGGCCAAAGACATACACAGAATAAAAATAAAGTGTTAGAACAAAATTTAGCACACATCAAATGAATCTAAAAAAGGGCAGTCAGTACAGGTGTAATAGTTTTCTCAGCAGTAAATAGAACTTTTACATAAATTGACAATGCATTTAAGCACAATCTGTTACTTATAAGAAAAACACTTAAAAAACCCCCAAAGATATACATAAGAATAAAAATAAGGCATTGGAATAAGATTTAGCATATATGAAGTCAATCCAAAAAAAAAGCAAGAGTTGTAATCATTCTGTAAGACAAAGCAAAAGCAAAAATCCATGACATAGGGGGTGGCTAGGTGGCACAGTGAGTAAAGCGTCGACCCTGGAGTCGGGAGGACCTGAGTTCGGTTCCGGCCTCAGACACTTAACACAAAAACACTAGCTGTGTAACCTTGGGCAAGTTACTTAACCCCAACTGCCCTCCAAAAGGCCAAAAAAAAATTCATGACATAAGAAGAGATGGACAAAGAAACAACATTATGCTGAAAGAAAGCATAGATCACAAACCAATATTAATATTAAACTTAATGGTCCTGTTGGAAAATTTTTATTGCCTTGTTTGAACCTTGCCCTGCATGGCTAAGAAACCAGACCTGTTGTTAGAGACCAGATTTGTTTAATGGTTAACTTTTGACTCCAGGTTATCCTGATTCCAAAAATAACCTTCTAGGGGACCAGAGAAGATGTGTTTTATCTGGAGACTGCCCCTGTGTTGGCTAATCAGTTACTGTTTCCTTGCTTCTTTGTTTGAATTCTATAATATGTAACTCACAGATGCTTGTGGGAAGGGAGGGAAAGTGGGCTAAATTATTTCAGTTCTGGATTTTGTTCTCTGCCACATCAGTTATGGTGTCAGAAGCTGGATCTGGTTTGCAACCAGAAGGGTGTCACCTGCCTAGACAGTAAGTAACCTGAGGGTTTGAGTGGAACACAGTTCTTGTTCCTTTGTCTGAACTTTACATAATAAAAGGGACTGTATAATACCTTGACATGGGGAATCACTCAGGGCAGGATTAGAACTAGCCTAACCACCCTAAGTGGCAAATTATTAATCCTCTTGAATTGATCAACCAAGGGTATTGGGGGTGTTGTATATTTGTCAACTGTTAAGTTTGGCCAGTAGTTTTCTGGCAGATATCTATTTCTGTCTCTCTCCTTTTTTTTTTTCTTTTTCTGTATTTCCATCAATCCTCCTGTGACAATTAAAAATAAACTGTATACCTGGTCTGTGACAGTATACTGGTGACAGCCATCCTGATGTCCTAGTGAGTATGGTATGGTACCAGATATAGGACTCAAAATGCAAAGGCTTCTAGTGAAACCACGGGACCTGCTGGGAGGAAATCCTTTATCCATTTAGTTGATAGAGTGACTGTGATGAACTGTTTGCTTAATACTATTCCTACACTAATTAACTTAGGACAGCCCCAGATTAATAAGGGAAGCCTGAATTTGTACTAGTGTAGCACCAACACAATATTCATAGCACCAATAATGACCATGAATATACCAGCCTAATTCTGAATCGCAAAATATAACAGACTCTCCATATATAAGACAGAAGCAAAACATCTATTCAGACACCAGAAAGCCAAATCCCAATACCAGGAAACTGAATCCATCATAGTAACAAAGAAGTTAATGTATCGTATACAGCACAGCAGAGAGCCACACCATCCTTTAACCTATCCACAAACAAACAGTCACAAGCCTAACTATCACAGCAGGGAGCAGACAAACACTCACAAGTCTAGCTGTCTCCTTGGGTGCATTTTCTCCTCCCTCCAGCTCTAACTGCTCTGACTCTCAGCTTCCTATGGGTTCTGCTCTACCCTTCAGCAAACTCCTCCAACCACAGGCTCCATGTGATTACATTCAACCTATTAGGGGACAGGGAAGATCTTCAAATCAGGGAAGATCTTTAAATCCCTTAGACTTATTCCCTTATTATTATTAAGGCAGGGAAGATGTTCAAATTCTCATTACTATTACAACTAGTCAGAATAAATTGAGCATTCACAGGCCAGATGTTCATACCTCAACAGCAGGGAACTCCTTTTTATTTTTCTCCTTCCGACAAGGTGTTTGAGGGACCCAGAGTCCCTAGGTGAGCAGTCTGGAATGAATTCACAGGCTCAAGCATTCTGAGTCAAGTTCGTAAAAGTTTATTGTTACACTTTGCAGTGGGCATGAGTTCTTAGGGAACCTGCAACCTTAAAGGGGTAGAATTAAAGTTTTTATAGAATAATCCATAGTATAACCTGTGCCAATTATGCTAACTGGGTGAGTAAGGGTGGGATTAGGGAGGAGTTAAGGTGTGGTCAGTGCTTAAAGAAACATGCACTTTTAATATCTATTACACAGGTGTATTGCCCATAATTCACTGGGGAATAGCCCAATGGGGGGCTGCATGGAGGTGTGCTTTTAGGCTTGAAACATCACTAAATCAACTAGCAGTCAGGGCTGACTGAGAAGTGCCCAGTCTGCTACCCATCAATGTCCTGTTTGATAAGATGAATGTTGGGAGTACACATATGTCCCAGACTAACGAGGGATCCAGGATGTGTATAATGGACTCATAGATAGTGAAGGATTCATAGGTACAGCTGGTTATTATACTAAGGGGAGATAAACAGTTCATGAATGGTTGCTAGGCAGAGTACTAGCAGGGGGAAGGGACAGAGATAATGCTCTGAGGCTGGGGAGATTTGAGGCTAGGGTGAAATGTGATTTTGCAAACTGATGTGATTTTACAAACTGTGGTTCAAGCATGGTCACCCAAGCACCCCATCACTTCTACCCTCCCTTTGAATATCTCAAGAAAACCTTTGCTTTCTGTTGTGTCTACTGTTGTTTCATAGATTTTGCTACCTTGAAAGATTTCTAAGAGAAAAATGTGGCCAACCATGAAAAACACTGTGTTAGAAAACCACAGAAAGGGAGTTTTGGATCCTGGGGAAGATTTTTTTTTAACATAAGTAGGCTTTTATTCTAATTCTTTATTTTGGTGTGGAGGCAACTCTGGCTTCCAGAAGTCTATACCAGTAGAACATAAACTTAGGTAGTTTCAGTGGTAAGAAGGAAAGACTTTAAATATTGGCCTTGTTGGCAGATAATGTCTGTTGCGTGAAGACCAGCCTAATGATGCTAAAGAAATTCTTCATGAAGAATCTGACATGAGTAGGAGAAAAAATATTTGCTTTATCTAGTGGTCAATTTCAATGTAGAAGGCTTATCATGATGCATTTTAAGGTTCTAATTTCAGATGCATGATCTCAAAAGTACAGCTTTAAAAAAATTAATCACTGAGATCTTGATTACATGAAAATACCTTAAACAGAATAAAGTTTCCACTTATCTCAAAAAGCTTCTATGACTTTAAAAATACTTTCATACTAGCATCCTTATCAACCTGATGGGATTTTTAAAAGTTGCATCTCAAGGCATCTGCCTGAACTTAATGAATACTTTATACTAAATTCTCCAATTTTTCCATTTGTAGTTCACATTAAATTTCAAGGTGTGCACCTTCCTTTATTCTCCATTGTGAAAAGTTATTTCTAGGGAATTTAAATCTCAGAAGACATCACAACACAATCACATTAAATGCTTTTTTGAAAATGATGGTTAAACAAAAGTTAAAAGGCAAAGAGAAGTGATGTTCAGGAAGCATAAAAGGCTAATTTAAAATTGGCCTCTGAGGAAGAATTGTACTAATTATTACATAAAAGGCAAAGATGTATGACTACATTCAAGGACAGAGTTGGAACTATAGTATTTCAACTAGTGGGAGACATAATGCTTTAAAACATGAATAGTAAATGTAAAATACAGCCAAAAATGGGTCACGAATAGAACCAAAGAACAAATCTGAAGTGGAGAAAGGACTATGTAAATACTGCATTCTTCCTTTAGTCTAAGCAACCTTGAATCACATTCTTGTTTTCAAAATGTCTTCTAAAGAAATCTCAAAACTGTAGTGTTCTGGCCAAACTAAGTGAGAGTTATCATATGATTAGGATTCAGAATTTCAATCCAGTAGCCATCAGGATCTTGAATAAATGCCAGTCCTTTCATTTTGCCTTCATCAAGTTTCTTAACAAATTTTACTACTAATTCCTCAAATCTTTTACAAGCACTTTGTATATCAGGAACAGGAATTCCTATGTGGCCAAATCCCCAAGGGTCTGAATTTCCATTATGGTAAGCCTGGTTCTCATCATTTTCAGTGCCCCAGTTGTGTGTTAACTCAAGTGTAGCTTTTCTGGAAAACATCCAAGCTGTTCTTTCACTTTTATCTTTTGGGATGTCATTTTTGTCTTCGTAGGCCAAGAAGCAGAGTGAAAATTTCATACTGGGTGTAGCAGCAAGCACCCCGGCGTTCCCAGGGTGGCTGCTAGCAATACAGGTTCTTGGATCTGCTTTGTTAAAGGAAAGCAACTCAAAATGGGTTAACAAGCTTACTTTAATCAGTCAGACATATATCGTTTACCTTGTTCAGGGGAAAAAGATCAGCACCCCAAACTTCAAAATATACAGACAGAATTATCAAGACAGAAACAGATCAAGTAGACAGATTTCCAAACTGTCCAACCATTACATCCATACCAAATCAGCATCTGGGTTTTTCAAAGCTGGGGGACTCTCAACAACGGCTTCCCAGAATTCAGATCAAATCACAGAACACTGCTCAAAGTGAGTCCCAAAACAAAGCTACACATCAGGGCTTATATAGCCTTCTCCTGGCTCAGAGAATGTAACAACCTTATTGACTCACTGGCCAATCAAGAAGTATCTACTGAAAAACAAGCCTCCCTCCCCAGGCTTCAGGTGCATTTTAGCCTAGGGGCAGGGAAGATCTTCCAAATTTGCATTCCCATTACACTGGGAAAATCATATTTCCCAGAGTAGTGTCATTCCAAGAATCCTTGTGTAGAAATCCAGTGACTTTTTTGGATCCTTTATTCTTAACATTGTTTGTTGCAACAAGAAATCCTTGGTGCTGGGGTCTGGGTCAGAGCATAAACTCTGGGTGGCCTCCTCAGTGAGATCCTTGAATGGCTGCGCAGGGTCTGCCATGGCGATGAGCATGACTCCTGTGTGGCCTGGCGAGAAGGGAAGATGCCAAATGAATGATCCTGGGGAAGATTAATGAAATTTCCTACTTTAATAGTTCTCCTAGCTTTCTTTAATCTGATGCCAAAATCTCCATCTCAGTAAGCAGAGACTCCCATTTTAGGCTTTCCATGAAATAAAAAGTTTTAGAAGAAGAAAAAAAAACTGCAAGATACTTTCTGTCATTTCAGCCCTGGCCACGTTGGGATTATACAAATAAAGTCAGAAAAGCAAAGATTTCCTCTCTTTCCAGGAAACCTTTTTCTAGTTTGTAGAAATTTGTGGCATTATAAACTAATTGAAGACTTTTTTTGTGGAAATGTAATATTTTTTGCTGTAAAATTTAAAATTGTGGTTTGAAGATTTTTGTAAATCTTGGAATATTTTAAGAGGAAATGAACATGTGAGACTGCCATCATAGTTCTTTGGAACAGAACTAATGGCTCCATACTTTGAGGTGCTGGCAATTAATGACTCTTGGGAAAATTGAATTTTGAATGATACTATTTATGATCATAAATTCAGGTCTGACTTGATCGTTTGTCCTAAAACTAATGCATAATGTAGTCTCATTTAAGTGAACTAATTGTGACATTTGATCCTCTCTAGGTATATTAGACAGCTTTTAAAAGGGGCTTAAGCTAAGCCGTAGGTTTCTGCCTTAAAGCCTTCTTAATGCTCCATGCTCAGTGCTCATTTTCTTCATCATTTTCATTCTCCCTTCATGCTCATTCTTCTTTTTAGTTCACATTCATAGCTGGGGTGGGATGGGTGTGTGTGGGGGGGGTGGGGAGGCTTAACAATGGCTATGCAGAATCAGGACATCAAGAATTCTCAGGTGAAGTGTTCTTTCCATGAGTGAGCCTCAAGGTGATATCAATCATCCAATTTACATATGGTTTTACTCAGCATCTGATTGGTTCAGTGTGGAAAGCCCATGTGCCTAGCCCATGTGCGTAGTACCTGATTGACTGAGCCCACATGGGTAGCCCTCATATGTAGCACTGAAACTCAATACTTGTGCCCCAGTGCCCAAAGGCATGAATGCCTTGGAGCCTCAACACCTAATGTGTTATAAGTGTGGGTTGCCAGGGTTCAAAGGAAACCAATTCTTCAGATGCCTGAGGCTGGGAAACTGAACTTCAAAAGAAAAACAACAAAAATCCCACTTTGCTTGTGGTTACAGATGCAAATATAAAAGATCTCATTGTTTATAATTTTTCTGTTTTGAAGTTGTGATCACTAATAGTTACATATTCATGTATAAGATTAGGTAGAGTATTTCATTCTTTCTGCATGATTTCAGGATCATATAGATGCTGTTAGAGGGGGTAAGACAATTAGGACAAAGATAAGATAATGAAGTGGTAAACTTCACTCTGACAAAAGCAACAAAAGTAGACTATTTTCTTTAAGAACTAAGGCACACACGCAATTGGCTTTCAAATGTTTCTATTAAGAGCAATGACAAAAGCATAAGGTTATCTCCATAAGGTTTCTACTGGTTTTTGCCACATAAATTAGTTATTGGAAAACTACATTTAAGAAGGACACCCTTACACAACTGTCTGGGGATGAGATCTGGTTTCAGAATTTCCAAGGCAAAATGGATTAGGCAGTTACAGATTGGGACAACTAAGACACAAGTTGAAATAAGTTGATTGATTGTAGCTTATTCAGTAACCTGACTTAGTTTACCTATAGAGTCTATTTAACTAGGTTTGTTTCCTTAGGGGATATGTGAGATTATAATTTGGTTTACCTAAATTCCCTGACCTAAAGTCCCTGACATTTATTCAATTTGATCCCTATGAGTTACAACCAGTCTTGTCCCCATCACTTCTTTTTTTTTCTTTTTTTTTAGCAATTGGGGTTAAGTAACTTGCTCAAGGTTACAAGGCCAGTTATTTCTGGGTGTGGTGCTGAGTGTCTGAGCCCAGGATTCCATCTCCAGGTCATCCCAACACTGGAGCTGGTGCTCTTACTCGCTGAGCCACCTGGCCGCCCCTAAGCAATTGGGGTTAAGTAACTTGCTCAAGGTTACATGGGCAGGTGTTTCTGGGTGGGTGCTAAGTGTCTGAGCCCGGGATTAGATCTCCAGGTCATTCTGACACTGGAGCCGGTGCTCTTACTTGCTGTGCTACCTGGCTGCCCCCCCCCCCCCATCACTTCTTAAAAGAATTCTATTAAACTCTAGATAAGATGACTTGGGCTACTTGGGTTATTAAGCTAGTTATGTACTTCTGTACTTCTGTAATTCTTGGGCATTAAGCCCCAAAGGGGAAGAACTGTGAGAAAACTTTACTGTACTTTTTGAACCTTGCTTGCCCTGTGTGACTGAGAAAGCAGACTTGTTGCTTAGAGACCAGATTTGTTTAAAGTTTAGCTCATGACTTCAGGTTATTCTGACCTCAAAAAGAACCTTCCAGGGGAACAGAAGGCCGATGATGTTTCTCATCTGGACAACTGGCTTCCATGCTGACCAATCGGCTGTCCTTTCCTTATTCATTTGCTTGAATTCTATATAATGTGTAATTTACAGATCCCAGAAGCTAGAGGGTCACTCTTTTTTTGGCTCTCTCCTCCACCAAGTCACTTAATAAACCTCTTTCTAAGTTATTTCAGTTCTAAATTATTTGTGCTCTACCACATAACTCTAAATATCTTAGCTTCTAAATCATAAGGAAAACTTAATCTAATCAGAGGAAAACATAGACAACAAGACAATAGTGTCAAGAGATTTTAATCTCAGTTTTGGACAAATCTAACATAAAGATAAACTTCTAGGATAAGAAGAAAAGTTGATTCGGAAAAAATCTTAATATCAAATTCTCAGATAAATGTTTGATATCTAAGATATATAGAAAGCCAATCTATACAATATATGTATATAATATGATCAAAAGTCATTATTCAATAGATAAACGGTCAAAGGATGTCAACAAGTAGGTCTTGAAAGAGAAATTGAAAACTGTTAACAACAACATGAAAGAATGTTCTAAATAACTAATAAACAAGAGAAATGGAAATCAAACAACCCTGACGTTTTATCTCACACTTAGAAAATTAGCTAAAATGGCAAAAGATGGGAATAGTCAATACTAGAGGAATTGTGGAAAGGTAGATTCCTTTGACTAGGGAATTGTGGAACTATGAACCAGAACAACCGTTTTGTTAAGCCATTTGGAATTATATAAATAAACTCGTTACAATGTTAATATCCAAGAAGGCAATTTAATATTCAGAAGGTCATCAATAAGAATAAAGTTTCCATATACAACAAAATATTTAGAGCAGTACTTCTTGGTGGTAGCAAAGACTTGGAAACAAGGTGGATGCCCATTGATTGGGAAATAACTAAACAAATTAAGTTGCATGAATTGAATGGAATATTACTGTGCTGTAAGAAATTACAAATGTGATGAGTAGAGAGAAGCATGGAAAAGTCTACATGAACTAAGGAAGAATGAAATGAGACAAGAAAACAGTAGACAACATGATTACAAGTGGAAAGAACAACTATGAAACAACCAAAAGTAAAAATTGCAAAATTACAAGGAACAAATATGGCATGAAATAAGAACATGTTCCCATTCAATGGCCTCAGGGCCAAACTCTAATCAGTGCACAGACACTGTCCATAATGAGAACTAAAGTTTTCAAGGTATCAAAGCCATTTATTTCAGATTTCATTAAATGGAAAGAGGCAACAGGACATAGTGGATAGACAGTTGGTTTCAAAGCCAGGAAGTCCTAGGGTTAAATTGTACTTTTGTTATATACTTGCTATTTGAACATTGGTAAATCGCTTAGACTCTCAAGGCTCTGGGCAACTTTCTAAGACTTTAAGTTGAAAGAGAGGTGTCCACCTGCATTGGCATATGGAGCTTTATCACCAGAAGTTTCCCTATGCCAGTGAAATCACAGGTTCTTATCTCTTCAATGAATGGATCCACTTTTTCAGTGATTCAGTAGTGGACAACTCAGTTTACAAATTATTGCTTATTTTTTTCCCATTCCCTAATGTGTGCCTTTTCACTTCTTACACCCAACTTCACTGAGCTGGACCAAGGAAAGGCAGAGGTAAACCATAAATCAGTAAATTTCACAGGAGTTAAACAATCAAAAAAAATCTACTGAGCACTTGCTATATGAAAAATATTATGCTGATCAAATGAAGTAATATGTGTAAAGTGCTTAGAATTTTCTCTAGCTCATAGTAAGTGCTTAATAAATGCTCATCCCTTTCCAAATTGTGAATGATGTGAGGAGAAATAAAACAGTCCTTACTCTTGAGTTTATAAATTCCTTGAGAAGATAAGTGTTTGATCCTTTTCTCCATTTCTCAGTTTTCACTTTCTATCTCTGTGTTTTTACATAATCTTCAGACATGAAATATACTTCTTTTTCACTTCTGCTTCTTAGAATCTCAAGCCTCCTTTAAAGCTCAGCTCAGATGGCACCTTTTATGTGATGCCTTTGCTGACCTACACCTAGATGCTCCAATGTCCCCAAATTACCTTGTATTTATGTGTGTTCATGCTGCCTCCAACTATAGAATTAAATTCTTAGTAAAGGATGGAGGACAAGGACTATTATACCTTTGTCTTTGTTTACCACAATATCTGGCTCATGAATGAATGAATGAAAAGCATTTATAAAGTGCTTATTATGTGCAAAGCACTATGCTAATCTCTGGGCATACAAATAGGAAAGTAAGATGGTTTCTGTTCCCAAGTAACTCATATTCTGATGGGAAGAGACAGCTACAGGAAGTTTTAGCCAAAAGTCAGATGGAAAGATTCCATGGTCCTTTGGGTACAGTGGGGCATATGGGACATTCAAGGAGGACTAGCACCTCTGGTCTGAGGGCTTGCTGAGCCTATTTAAGGGCTGCTTATCCACCTTTGGTGTCCACCTTTCCCCCAACTCTCACGTGTGACTCCAAGAAGTTGTAGAATTTGCAGTGACCACATGCTAATAAACTATCCCAGTAGATGGGCTGAACCAAGTTCAGGGTAACTGACAGGTCTCAAAGTGATGATGAGTTAGGGGGATGTCTACTCTAAACATGTGAAGAATTTTCCCAACACAATGGGTGGATGGTGTAATGATCCTTGGGCTTCTAGCTAAGTCTTACCTTTCCCAGGTCTTCAGTGTGCATTCTGTATATATCCTGCATGTTCACATAAAGGAGAAGTCAAGCCAGCAGAAATGGAAAGAGGCACAGCTTTATTGGCAGGACAGGCATGTTGTTACATCTCTCCCTCTATCCTCTCCAGCCCCCTCATGCTTCAGCCCTTAAATCCCCAAAGTGCACTTGCAGAGTTTGTGGACAGATTGTGAGGGAAGGTAGGGGGGCCAATCAGAGAACAGGGAGGCTGTGTCCAGAACAGCTTGTGTAGTCCTGTGCATTTATCCTTAGTCTCCAAGATTAATCTCAAGGTAACAGGGTACATTGTGTGACAGCACACAATCTGGGTGCCTCGACACTTCCTAAAGGTTAGGGTGCCTTGACCACAGATGAGATCAGCATATATTGCTGATTGCTCTGTGTCCTGTTACATCAGACCTGAACTCAGAGAGGCTGCCTGAGACCCCAACAGGATGGTGCTGTGGAGTGCTTAGAACTTGGTCAAACACTGAAAGCTCCAAGGTCATCACTACATTATGGATTATCTCCAGTTGTCTTGATTTTTGTCCTGCCATTAGACTTTGATGACTCTGGAAGAGAAACTGAGGACTTTGTGTAAATCTGCCTCACTTAAATCCAAATCACATGCAAGTTAAGATATCACCTGTGATATCACTGATCCTCTTTGAAAACAAAGGATGAATAACAATAGTGGCAAAATAGAGGATGATGCATCTTCTCCAATGTCACTGATAAAGCCATATCTATTTCTTTAAAAATATTTTAAAAATTGACTTTTTGTTGCATTTTGAGTTTTCACTGTCTCCTTCTCTCCCTCACTCCGAACCTTGCAACAGAGAAGAGACACAAATATATGTATGAAAGCATAGAATATATGCTTTCATATCTCCTTTCTTTCTTTGGAAGTAGATGGCATCTTCCTTCATAGCTTCCTTGTAGTTGATTTTGATATTTTTGTTACTCAGAAGTAACTCATAGTTATTCTTTGAACAATATTGCTGTTACTATGTACAATGTTCTTTTGTTTCTGCACATTTCACTCTTTATGATTTGATGCAAGTATTTCCATCTTTTTCTAGAACTGACCTGCTTGTCATTTTTTATAGCACAGTAATAGTATTCCATCATAAACACATACCACAACTTAATAAGCAATTCCCCAATTGATGGGCATCCCTGCAATTTCTAGGTCTTCCCCACCACAAAGAGAGCTGCTGTAAGTATTTTAAAACATACAGATTCCTTTCCTTTTTCCCTGATCACCTTGGGAAGAAAACCTAATAGCGGTATGACTGAGTCACAGTTGTATAAATCTTTGGGCATAATTCCAGACTGCATTCCAAAATGGTTGTTTCATTTCCACTAACAGTGCCAATGTACCAATCTTTCCATATCCCCTCCAATATTTGTCATTTCCCCTTTCTATCATTTTAGCCAATTGATAGGTGTGAGATAGTATTTCACAATTGTTTTAATTAGTATTTTTCTAATCAATAATGATTTAGAACATTTTTTCATATGACTATCTATAGCTTTCCTACAAAAACTGCCTGTTCATGTCCTTCAACCATTTATCAATTGGTGAATGACTCATATTATTATAAATTTGACAATGTTCTCTATAAATTTGAGATATGTTACCTTTATTCAAGACGCTGTCTATAAACTTTCCCTCCAGTTTTCTTCTTTCCTTCTAATCTTGGCTACATTGGTTTTATCTGTATGAAAGCTTTTCAAATTGATGTAATCAAAACAATCCATTTTATATCTCACAATGCTCTCTATCTCTTTGTTATTCATAACCTTCTCCCATCCATAATTCTGATAGATATGTTCCATGTTCTTCTAACTTACTTCTGATATCTCCCTTTATGGGAAGGAAATGTATCATTTAAAAAAATTTATTTATTTAATTTTGGTTTACAACATTCAGTTGCTAAATCCCTTGAGTTCTAAATTATTTTTTAAGAACTAGTATATTCATTGACTTCTGAATCTCGTGTGCCTAATCTATTCCATTGATCCACTCCTCTATTCCTCAGCCAGTACCAAGTAGTTTTTAGGACTGCTGCTTTATAGTACAGATTGAAATCTGGTATAGCTAGTCCACCTTCCCTAGCATTTCTTTTCATTAATTCCCTTGATATTCTGGACCATTTATTCTTCCAAATGAATTTTGTTAATATTTTTTCTAGCTCTATAAAGTAGTTTTTTTGGTAAATTAATTGATATGGCACTAAAAGAGGCTTATACAAACTGATTCTGAGTGAGAAGAGTAGAACCAGGAGAAATTTGTACACAATTACAGACACAACATATGTGTGATGACCGACCAACTTTGATAGACTGGACTCTTCTCAGCAATGCAGTGATATAAGTCAATCCCAAAAGACTCATGATGGAGAGAAATATGTGCAGCCAGAGAAAGAACTAAGTTTATATCCAGGTGGAAGCAAAATACCTGATCTTTTTCCTTCTCTTTTTTGGTTTTATGTCCTCCTTACCATTTTTCATTCCAGCTGGTACAATCCGTCCTTATAAACTGACTAATGTATAATGTGAAAGTATTTACAGATTCTGTACTTGACTATATGCCACCATGGGGGGGAGGGGAGGAAGGGGAACAAAATGTGAAACTCAAGGAATTATGGAATTGAGTCCTGTAAACTAAAAGGAAACAAACAAATTAATTAAAAAAATAAATAAAGAAAAAGAAAACAAAAAGAACCAGTATATTCATCTTTATGAATATACTTTCCATAAAGCAAAGCATTGTCATTTTTATAAGATGAATAACTTTCATAATTTGTTGTACATTTTAGAGCAATTTTATTATCCTGGATTATTGTTTTTTTTCCTCTGTTTTTTATTTTGTGGTTTACATCATTCATTTCCACAAGATTTTGAGTTACAAATTTTCTCCCCATTTTTCCTCTACCCACCACTGCAAAACAACGATCCCACTGAACATCTCCTCCCCCAATTTGCTCTCTCCCATATCTTCCCCCATCCCCCTTCCAACTTTCCAGTAGGGCATGGTGGATCTCTATGCCTCAGTGCCTGTATATTTTATTTCGCAGTTACATGTAAAATAATATTAATAATATATATTTTTAAACATTTGATTTTAAAACTTTGAATTCCAGATTCTTTCCCTTCCTCCCTCATCACCCACCCTTACTGGGAAGATAAGCAATTCAATATAGGTTGTACATGTGTAGCTATGCAAAACATTTCCATAGTGGATATATTGTGAAAGACTAACTATATTTTCCTCCACCCTATCCCAACCCCCACTAGATCTATTTTCTACTTTGATCCTGTCCCTTTTCAAAAGTGGGTGCTTTCAACTTTCCTTTCTCTCCCCAGCCTGCCCTCTCTTCCATCTTCACCCCTCTCATCCCCTTCCCCCCTACTCTCCTGTAGGGTGAGATACCCTGTTTAGTCTGTATGTCATTCCCTCCCTAAGCCAAATTCAATGAGAATAAGGTTGACTCATCCCCTTTTGCCTTCTTGTTCTTCTCCTTCATTGTTAGCAGTTTTCCCTTGTCTCTTCTATATGACATAATTTACCCCATTCTGTCTCTCCCCATTTCCTCTCATTATATTCCTCTCTCACTTCTTAATTTCACCTTTTAAGTATCATCCCTTCCTATTAAATTGGTCCTGTGCCCTCTATCTATGTATACCTGTGCACATGTATACACACTCACATATGTACTCATATGCCCATATACCCTCCTATATATATATATATATATATACACACACACACACATTTGTATTACCTTCAACTATTCTCATACTGAGAAAAGTTTCATCAGTTACAATTATAGTTTTTCCATGTAAGAATGTTAATAGTTCAACTTTGATAAGTCCCTTATGATTTCTTTTCACTGTTTACCTTCTCATACTTCTCTTGCTTCTTGTATCTGAATGTCAAATTTTCTATTCAACTCTGGTTCTTTCATCAAGAATGCTTGAAAGCCCTCTATTCCATCGAATGACCATATTTTACCCTGAAACATGACACTCAGTTTTGCTGGGTAGGTGATTCTTGGTTTTAATCCTAGCCCTTTTGACTTCTGGAATATCACATTCCAAGTCCTTCAATCCCTCAGTGTAGAAGCTGGTAGATCCTGTGTTATCCTGATTGTGTTTCCACAATATTCAAATTGTTTCTTCCTGGCTGCTTGTAATATTTTCTCCTTGATCTGGGAACACTGGAACCTGGCTGTAATATTCCTTTGAGTTGTCTTTTTAGGATCTTTTTCAGGGGCTGATCAGTGGATTCTTTAACCTCTATTTTTCCCTCTGCTTCTACAACATCAGGGAAATTTTCCTTGAGAATTTCTTGAAGGAGGATTTCTAGGTTCTTTAGGATCATGAATTTCAGGTAGTCCAATAATTTTAAAATTATCTCTCCTGGATCTATTTTCCAGGTCAGTGGTTTTTCCAATGAGATATTTCACATTGCCTTCTATTTTTTAATTTATTTGGATCTGTTTCATAGTATCTTGATTTCTCATAAAGTCACTAGCTTCCATTTGCTCCAATCTAATTCTGAAGGAATGATTCTCTTCACTGAGCTTTTGAGATTCTTTTTCCATTTGGCAGATTATGCTTTTTAAGGCATTCTTTTCCTCATTGGCTTTTTAAACCTCTTTTGCCATTTGAGTTAGTCTATTTTTTAAGGTGTTATTTTCTTCAGTCAGGTTGTTGACTCTCCTTTCATAATTTTCTTGCATCATTCTCATTTCTCTTCCCAATTTTTCCTCCATTTCTCTTATTTGATTTTCAAAATCCTTTATAAGTTCCTCAATGGCCTGTAACCAGCTCATATTTTTCTTGGAAGTTTTTGGTCCAGGAGTTCTGACTTCAGTTTCTTCCTTCTGTTCCATGCTTTGATCCCTTTTGTCCCCAAAATAGGAATCTAATGTCAGATTTCTCTGCTTGCTTTGCTTGCTCATATTGCCACTCAATTACTTGACTTTTGAGCTTTTTGCCACAGTAGTACTCTGCTACCAGAAAGGGGAACTTTGTCCCAAATTGATAGGGTTTTACATTCTCTCTGTCAAACTGGTCATGCACCCCAGGACCTCCACCCTAGACAGCAATCCAGATTCAAGCAGGTCAAAACAAGAGTGATTACCCCTCAGACTGGTTGCTTGGTCTCCCTGCAATCTGCAAGCCAGGAGCTCTGATGCAGCCACATGGCAGCTGTATGGCCACCATGCCTTAGCAGCTTCTCCCTCCAGGGGGTAAAGGCCATACTGCACTCCCAAACTCATGGTTCCCAGAGTCCACACTGCACTGACCTCTCACTTTGTCCTTAGCCTCTATGGGCTGATAATTCTGAGAATCACCACAGCTGCTGGTGATCTGAAGTCCCTCCAGCCGGTGGCTGATTGTGGCCACCCTGAGGCGAAAATCTCTGGCTCACACAGGGCTGGGCTCGGCTCCTATAGTGCTGTTCTGGCCCCTTCCTGCCAGCTTTCTGGACTGTCTTCAGTGGGAGATTAGCTTCTCTCTGTCATTTTGTGGGTTCTGTAGCTTCAAAATTTGTTTAGAGTCATTTTTTTTTACATGAATTGAAAGAGATGGGAGAAGGAGCCACGCAGATGTCCTGTTTCTACTCCGCCATCTTGAATCCCAAGTTTCAAATTTTCTCTGCCTCTTTCTTCTTCCCCCTCCCCAGCCATGGCAACATGCAATCCAATAGAAGTTCCACAAATACCTTCACATTAAACATTAGTCAAGTTGTAAAGAAGAATTATAACCAATTGAATAAACAATGAGAAAGAAGGAACAAAACAAAAGAGAGAGAGAGAGAAAGTAGTTTGCTTCAATTTGCATCCAGATTCTGTGATTTTTTCTCTGGATGTGGATAGCACTTTCCATCATGAGTCTTTTGGAGATATCTTTATAGCCTTGCATTGCTGAGAGGAGTCCAGTCTATCAAAGTTAGTTGTCACAGATACAAAGTTTCTGTAATTGTGTACAAATTTCTCCTGGTTATGCTCTCCCCACTCAGAATCAGTTTATATAAGTCTCTCCAGGTTATTATGAAGTCTGTCTGCTCCTCATTTCTTGTAGCACAATAGTATTCTATTACATTCATATACCACAACTTGTTTATCCATTTCCCAATTGATGGGCATCCCCTTGATTTCCAATTTTTTGCCACCACAAAAAGAGCTTCTGTAAATATTTTTGTAAGTATGTGTCCTCTTCCCACTTCTATAATCTCTTTGGGATACAGCCCTAGAAGCAGTATTGCTGGGTCAAAGGGTATGCACATTTTTATAACCCTTTGGGCTTAGTTCCAAATTGCTCTCCAGAATGGTTGGATCAGTTCACAACTCCACCAACAATGCATTATTGTTCCAATTTTCCCACATTTCCTCCAGCATTTATAATTTCCCTCTTTTGTCATGTTAGCCAATCTGACAGGTGAGATGTGGTACCTCATATGCATCTCTCTAATCAATAGTGATTTAGAGCATTTTTTCATATGCTTATAGATATCTGTAATTTCTTCCTCTGAAAACTGCCTGCTAATATCTTTCAACCATTATTCAATTGGGGAATGTCTTGTATTCTTATAAATTTGACTCAGTTCTTTGTATATTTTAGAAATGAGGCCTTTATCAGAGACACTAGTTGTAAAAGTTCTTTCCCAATTTTCTACTTCCCTCTTAATCTTGGTTAGATTGGGTTTGTTTGTACAAAACCTTTTCAGTTTAATGTAATAAAAATTATTCATTTTGCATTTTGTAATACTCTCCATCTCTTGTTTGGTCATAAATTCTTCCCTTCTTTATAAATCTGATGGGTGAACTATTCCTTTCTCTTTCAGCCTGCTTATAGTATCAGCCTTTATATCTATATCATGAACCCATTTAGACTTGATTTTGGTATATGGTGTAAGATATTGGTCTATGCCCAGTTTCTGCCATACTATTATCCAGTTTTCCCAGCAGTTTTTGTCAAATAGTGAGTCCTCATCCCAGAAGCTGGAGTCTTTGGGTTTATCAAACAATAGATTACTATAGTCATTGACTACTGTGTCTTGTGTACCTATCCTATTCCACTGATCCACTTCTCTATTTCTTAATAGTTTTTATGTCTGCTTCTTTATAATAGAGTTTAAATTCTGGTATGGTTAGGTCACCTTCCCTAGCATTTCTTTTCATTAATTCCCTTGATAATCTGGACTTTTTTTTCTTCCAGATGAATTTTGTTCTTATTTTTTCTAGCTCTATAAAATAATTTTTTGCTAGTTTGAATGGTATGGCACTAAATAGGCAAATTAATTTAGGCAAAATTGTCATTTTTATTATATTAGCTTAGTCTAACCACAAGCAACTGATGTTTTTTTCCAATTATTTAGATCTGACTTTCTTTGTGTGAAAAGTGTTTTATAATTGTGTTCATATATTTTCTGGTTTTGTTTTGGCAGGTAGACTCCCAAATATTTTATAATGTCCACAGTAACTCCAAATGGAATTTCTTTTTCTATTTCTAGCTGTTCTACTTTGTTAGAAATATCTATGAATGCCAAGGATTTAATGAGTTTGTTTTTAGTGAGTTTATTTATCCTACAACTTCGCTAAAGTTATTTATTATTTCAAGCAATTTTTTACTTGATTCTCTAGGATTTTTTCAGTATATCATCATATCATCTGCAAAGTGTGATAACTTAGTCTTTTCTTCACCTATTCTAATTCCATTAATTTCTTTTTCTTTTCTCATTGCTAAAGCTAATATTTCTTGTACCAAATTGAATAACAGGGGTGATAGTGGACATCCTTGTTTCATCCCCGAACTTATTGGAAATGCTTCTAGCTTATTCCCATTGTTTATAATACTAAATGATGGGTTTAAGTAGATGCTACTTATCATTTTAAGGAAAATTCCATTTATTCCTATGCTTTCTAGTGTTTTGAAGAGGAATGGTTGTATTTTGTCAAAAGCTTTTTCTGCATCTATTGAGATAATCATATGGTTTCTACTTGTTGTGCTATTGATATGGTCAATTATGCTGGTAGTTTCCCTAATATTGAACCAGTCTTGCATTCCTGGAATAAATCCCACCTGATCAAAGTGTATTATTCTCATGATAAGTTGCATAATCTTTTTTCTTTTTTAAAACTTTTTAAATTTTCATTTATTTATTTTTAAGCAATCGGGGTTAAATAACTTGCTCAAGGTTACACGGCCAGTTATTTCTGGGTGTGGTGTTAAGTATCTGAGCCGGGATTTGATTCCCAGGTCATCCTGACACTGGAGTCAAGTGTTCTTACTTGCTGAGCCACCTGGCTGCCCCTAAACAATTGGGGTTAAGTAACTTGCTCAAGGTTACACGGCCAGGTGTTTCTGGGTGGGTGCTAAGTGTCTGAGCCCAGATTCGATCCCCAGGTCATCCTGACACTGGAGCCAGTGATCTTACTCGCTGTGCTACCTGGCTGCCCCCATAATCTTTTTTCTAATATTTTATTTAAAATTTTTTGCATATATATTTATGAGGGAAATTGGTCTATAATTTTCTTCCTTTGTTTTGGCTCTTCCCAATTTAGGTATCAGTACCATATTTCTATCTTAAAAACAATTTGGTAGGACTCTTTCACCAATTTCCCCAAATAGTCTATATAGCATTAGAATTAATTGTTCTTTAAATATTTGTTAGAATTCACTTGTAAATCCATCTGATCCTGGAGATTTTTTTCCTAGGGAGTTCATTGATGGCTTGTTCAATTTCTTTTTCTGAGATGGGGTTATTTACATATTTTACTTCCTCTTCTTTTAATCTGGGCAATTTCTATTTTTGTAAATATTCATCTATTTCACTAAAATTGTCAAATTTATGGGCATACATTTGGGCAAAATAATTCCTAATTATTGTTTTAATTTCCTCTATTGGAGGTGAATTTACCCTTTTTATTTTTGATACTGGCAATTTGGTTTTCTTCTCTTTTTTAAATCAAATTGACTAAAAGTTTATCAATTCTATTGTGTTTTTCATAACTCTTAGTTTTATTTATTTTTTCAATAGTTTCTTAATTTCAATTTTCCTAATCTCTCCTTTGGTTTTCAGTATTTCTAATTTGGTATTCAATTGGGGATTTTCAATTTATTCTTTTTCTAGCTTTTTCAGTTGCATGCCCAATTCATTGATTTCCTTTTTCTCTATTTTGTTCATGAACACATTCGGAGATATAAAATTTCCCCTAAAAACCACTTTCCCTGCATCCCATAAGTTTTGGTATGTTTTCTCATTATTATCATTCTCTCTGTCTCTGTCTCTCTCTTTTCTTTTTGCTTTTTAGAGGGGGGAGGGCATGTGACCTTGGGGTTAAGTGACTTGCCCAAGGTCACATGGCTAGTAAGTGTTAAGTGTCTGAGCGTGGATTTAAACTCAGGTCCTCCAGATTCCAGGGCCAGTTCTCTATTCACTGTGCTACCTAGTTACCCCTATTATCATTCTCTTGAATGAAGTTATTGATTGTTTCAATGATTTGTTGTTTGACTCACTCATTTTTTAGGATCAGATTTAATTTCCAATTAGTTTTTAGTCAGTCTTTCCATGGCCCTTTATTGCATATAATTTTTATTACATCATGATCTGAAAAGAATGTATTTAATATTTCTGACTTTCTGCATTGGAGTATGAGGTTTTTATGCCCCAGTTCATGGTCCATTTTTGTGTATATGCCATGTACAGCTAAAAAGAAAATATATTCCCTTTTTATTCCCATTCCACTTTTTCCTGAGGGCTATCATGTCGACCTTCTCTAAAGTTCTATTCACCTCCTTAATTTTTTGGGTTTATTCTGAAGTTAGATTTATCAAGTTCAGAGAGGAGGAGGTTGAGGTCCCTGTAATGGGAATGTAAATTTTGAATATCTTCCCTCTGTCCCTAGGCTAAATTACACCTGGAGCCTGGGGTGGGAGGCTTGTTTTTCAGTAAATACTTCTTGATTGGCCAGTGAGTCAATAAGGTTGTTACATTCTCTGAGCCAGGAGAAGGCTATATAAGCCCTGATCTGTAGCTTTGTTTAGTGGCTCACTTTGAGAAGTGTTCTGTGATTTGATCTGGATTCTGGGAAGCCGTTGTCCAGAGACCCCTGGCTTTGAAACCCAGATGTTGTTTTGTATGGATGTAATGGTTGGACAGTTTGGAAATCTGTCTACTTGATCTGTTTCTGTCTTGATAATTCTGTCTGTATATTCTGAAGTTCAGGATGCTGACCTTTTTCCCCTGAATGAGGTAAATGATACATGTTTGACTGATTAAAGTAAGCTTGTTAACCTATTTTGAGTTGCTTTCCTTTATCAAAGCAGATCCAAGAACCTGTGTGAGCAGCCACCCTGGGGATACTGGGGTGCTTGCTGCCACAGTCCCCCACTAGTATAGTTTTGCTATCTATTTCTTTCTGTAACTTCCTTAACTTCTCCCCTATGAATTTGGATGCTATACCATTGGTGAACCAATATATAATATTGCTTCATTGTTTATGGTGCCTTTTAGCGGGATGTAGTTTTCCTCCTTATCTCCTTTAATTAAATCTATTTTTGCTTTTGTTTCATCTGAGATTAGGATTGCTACCCCTGTTTTTTTTTAACTTTAGCTGAAGCATAATATATTCTACTCCAAACTTTTACCTTTACACTGTGTGTATCCCCATGTTTCATCTCTGTTTCTTGTAAATAACATTTTGTAGGATTATGGTTTTTAATACATTCTGCTTTCCACCTCTGTTTTATAAGAGAGTTCATCCCATTCACATTCACAGTTATGATCATTATCTGTGTCTTTCTCTCCATCCTATTTCTCCCCTTTTATGCTTTTATTTCTCCTTTTTCCCTTCCCCTCCTCAAAAGAGTTTTACTTTTGGTCACTGACTCCTTCAATATTCTCTCCTTATCAGCCCCCCTCCCTTTTCTTACCCTTTTCTCTCACTACTTCCAACCCTCTTCTAACCTCCCCCCCATGCTTTTCTTTCCCCTCCTATTGCCTGTGGGGCAAGTTAGATTTCTATACTTAACAGAGTATGTTATTCCCTCCTTGAACAAAATTCGATGAGAGTAACTCTCAAACAATGCTCTTCACCCTCCCTTCTTTTCCTCTATTATAATAAATTTTTGGTTCTCTTCATGTGTTGTAATTTACCCTTTTCTGCCTCCATCTTTCTTCTTCTCTCAGTACAATTCCTTTTCATTACTTAATTAGGCTTTTTATCATCACATCGGTAAAACTCATATCCTCTATGTATATACCTTTTAATAAATAATAAATATATACTATAATAAATATACCATTATGAAGATAAACAAGAATCATCCTCCCATATAGGGATATGGACAATTTGCTGTTATTGAATAATAAGGGCTTTTTCCCTCCTTTTTTTCCTTGTTTACCTTTTTATGCCTCTTTTGAGTCTTGTATTTGAAGATCAAATTTTCCATTAAGCTCTGGCCTTTTCATCAGGAAGGTCTGGAAGTTCTTCATTTCATTGAATGTTGATCTTCTTGCCTAAAAGTTCATTCTCAGTTTTGCTTGGTTGTAGTATAAACTCCTTTGCCTTATCATATTCCAATCCCTCTTATCTTTTAATGTAAAAGTTGCAAGGTCCTGTGTGATCCTCACTGTAGTTCCACAATGTTTGAATTGTTTTTTTTTTCTGGATGTTTGCAATATTTTCTCCTTGATGAGATAATTCTGGAATTTGGCCATAATATTCCTTGGGATTTTCAACTTGGGATCTCTTTCAGGAAATGTTTGGTGGATTCTCTCTATGACTATTTTACCCTTTGCTTCTAGGACCTCGGGGCAGTTTTCCTTGATTATATCTTGGAAGATAACTGTCCAGGCTCTTTTTTAAAAATCATGTCTTTCTGGTAGACCAATAATTCTTAGATTATCTCTCCTGGATCTATTTTTCAGGTTAGTTGTTTTTTCCAATGGGATATCTTTCTTTTTCTTCTATTTTTTCATTCTTTAGATTTTGTTTGACTGATTCTTGATGCCCCCACAGAGTCATTAGCTTCTACTTGTCTAATTCTAACTTTTAATAAATTGTTTTCTTCACTTAGTTTCTTGTACCTCCTTATCCATTTCTCCAACTTTATTTTTTTTAAAAGATTTATTCTCATCAGTGAATTTTTTTTTCCATTTTGTCCATTGCATTTTTAAAATAATTGGTCAATTTATCTTTTACCTTTCTAATTTGGTTTTTAAAATCCTCCTTGAGCTCTTCCAAGAATGCTTTTTGTACTTGAGACCAGTTCTTATTCCCTTTTGAGGTTTCAGATGTAGGTATAGTGTCAATGCTGTCCTCTTCTGAGTTCACATTTTGCTCATTCCTGTCTCCACAGTAGGATTTTATGGTCTTTGGTTTTCTAATTTGCTTCCTCATTGTGATTGCCTTTTCTCCTGGCTTTTAAAGTAGATCTCTGCTTCTGTGGCACAGGGGAATCTGTCCCAAGCTTCTTTTGTTGGGAGCTAGGGGCCTGGTTACTGGCTTTGTGTGTTGTAGCCTCTGGTTCTGCTAGATAGAAGCTATCCTAGCAGCTCACTAGTCCTGAGCTCCAGCTGGCTGGTGTGTGCCAAGGGTCATAGTCAGGTGATGTCTTTCTGAGTTTCCCTCGGGTTACACTGAAGCTCACAGGGTGAGGTGTAGGGGAAGGGTGGTCTGGCTGCTAGAAGTCTCCTCTTCCCCTAGGGCTGTGCTAATAGCTTCAGGTGTTATCTGTGTGGTGTCTACCAATTCCTATGGCTATGTAAAAGTATGCCTGGGGTCCTGGTGTTGGTGCTTGCTGGCTCCACCCCCTTGGGGCTCAGGATCCCTTGCTGGTCCACTGAGGTGGGGTTTGCTTGGATGCCTCCTGTCCTGACCTGGTCCCCTTTAGCCAGAACAAGAGGGACCTTACCTGTCAATCTCCCTAGCCTCCCAAGCTAAAAGACTGTTGTACCCCTACTCCTCCTGCAGGCTCCCCTATTCCAGGATTTTTCCTGGGGCAATATTCCCTGGGTTTTTCAAGGTCATCAAGGGGGGACTGAGAGTACTTACAGTTTACTCTGCCATCTTGGCTCCCAGAAGTTCAAGTAGATGACTTTCAAGCATTTAGTTTGTGGGCAGATAGTCCCAGGAGTAGTTGCTGCCACTGCCACAGGTTCTGCACTTGTCTCTCATTCAGCTCCAACAGACCTCGTCCTACAGTAAGAGGTTTGGGAATGGCCACTGTACCAGTGATTCAGTCTGCCTGAAGCCCACTCCTATTCTGCTATGGTCAGGTGTAGACCTGTGTGTTCTGTGCTCTCCCAGTTTGGTGCAATAGGGATTCTCCATTTACCAAATGGACTCTCTTGGACTGGAAAACTGCTACACTATGTCTCCTAGTAGATTCTGCCACTCTCAAGTTTGTTCAGATTCACTTTTTTAGAGGTATCTAAAAGAATTTGTGAGAGAGTTCAGGTATGTCCCTGCTTTCACTCCACCATCTTGGCTCCACCCTAAAGGCAAATTTCTTATGAAATTTCTGCTGATGTGAAAACTGTCCTGGTTGTGGTTGAATCTGCTATTGTTTGCCATTATGTTTTTTTCCCTCCAAACCATTTTCTGTTTTGTTTTTGAATTGTAAATTAGAGAATTATATACAAATATAAACATTTTAATATACAAATGAAGCCAGAAAAATGGGAATTGTGTTTGAAATTCTGAATTGATTACATGCAGCTTATTTTAAAATATGCATTAAATTTGATGTGGTAGTACCAGTACAGTCAATAGTCTCTAAGCATTTACCCTGCTGGTGTGTGGAGCTGGGTTTTTGTTTTTGTTATTTTTAGATTTGTTTTTAATTGAACAAAAATCTATTTTCTCTACCTCTTCTCCCATTGGGAAAAAAGAGAGAAAAACAAAACTCTTGTAACAAATATGCATGGTCAAGCAAAATAAATGACCTTGTTGGCTATGTCCAAAAAATATGTCTCAGTTAGTACCCCAAGTCCATCATCTCTCTTTCAGGAGTTAGGTACCATGCTTCATCATGAGTCCTTTGGAAAAATAGTTGGTCATTGTGTTCAGAATTCTTAAATCTTTCAATGTTTGTCTTTACAATATCATTATTACCCAAGAAGGACCCCTGATCCCTTACAATTGCATTTGATACTACTTCTCAGAGTCCAAGCTCCCTTGGGACCAGAAGTTATACTGGTCCCTTTTGACTGAACGTGCTCCTCTCTGCCCTTGAACTGTGACCCAGAAGTGGAACTGCCAAATAGTGACTGGTCTTGCAACCAGTGCTAGCACAGAGGTCCCCTGTAAACTCTTTCTGGTCCCCTTGCAGTCTCTGGCTTGAGAGCTCCTTAAACTGCTGTTGCTGCTTTTGCTACCACCTACTCCCACCACTGGTGTTACATCCATGTGGGTTCCAGGCTAGATTATATTCCCACATCACAGATCTCACCTTTCAATCTCCTAAATTTTCTTTCTTTTTTTTGTAATTTAAAAAGATTAATTTTAAACTGAAAAACAAAGAAAAAAAAAAAAGAAAAAACCCTACTGTATACAGAGCAGAATATAAGAGAGGATTCAATATAAAACAATACATTTCCATTTCAAGTAATAAATGCTATCCATTGTTTTCAAAGTTGCCCAGCTTTTCTTTGCTTCTTTGTAGGTTTTCTTTTGTTCTCTGCTGTTCACTTTTTACTTTACTTTATTTTACTTTACTTTATTTTTCCCCTCCATCCCAAAAGAAGGCTACAATTAAGTTCAGATATAGATATCTATAAACATACACATATACACCATACTAACTCATCTGTTTCTCTGAAGGTGGATAGCACCTTCCTTCATAAGTCCAAGTCTTTCCATGTTTTCCTAAATCAGTCAGCTCCTCATTTCCTACACCACAACAATATTCTAATCTAATCACATCCTATCTGAGAGATTGTCTACAAAAGTTTCCCCTCAATTTTCTGCATTCTTTCTATGCTTGTTTTCTATGCTTATTTTATTTATACAAGAAAACTTTGACTTAAAATAATCAAAATTATCCATTTTACACTTCAACAGTGCTCTCCCTTTATAATTTAGTTTGAGGTCTGATGCTGCTGAATCTGCTACCTTTACATCTTTTCCCCTGGTTTCTTTGACATTCCTGACCTTTTGTTCTTCCAAATGAACTTTGTTATTATTTTTTCTAACTCAGTAAGATACTTTTTTAGTAACTTAATTGGGATGACATTGAATAAATAGATTAGTAGTTAAAATTGTCATTTTAAAATTATATTAACTTTACCTACCCATGAAAAATAAACTTTATTTCAATTATTTAGAACTGACTTTGTAGAAAAAGTGTTTTATGTTTATGTTCATATAGTTCCTGTGTCTGTTTTGGCAGGTGTCTGGAGGAGTGAAAACTTCTCAGGTAGTTTTGGATTGTTAACTTCCCTCTTCCCACTCCACTGATGCTGTCAATCAGCAGCAAGCCCTTTCAGGAGTCTTTTGACCCCCACTTAGCTTCAGTCCTTTGTCTGCTTTCCCGCCTCTGTGGGCCCCTCCTCCCAGCCAGTGGGAGTCAGGGACAGCCTGAGCTCACTCCCCCAACCAATGGGAATGAGGGACAATGGGGGAAATATGACCCTGCTGTGTTAGGGTTTAAAAACTCTTGTTCACCACACATTGAGTGCCTCCTCCTCATGGTCAGTCATGGGGAGGACCACCCTCTTCTCCCAGGGAAAGAGAATAAATTCCTATTCTTATCCTAAGAGATCTCTGTGTTCTTGATTAAATTTTGGATGAGGTTTTTCATCCCAAACACAGGTATACTCTAAAACATTTTATACTGTCTAGTTATTTTAAATGGTTTAAAGCAATATTGAATAATATTGCTGACACAGTATAATTTTTATGTTTTTCTTTTTTGATTAAATCTATTTTAATTTTAACTTTGTCTGAGATCATGATGAATTATATTCCTGACTTTTATTTTGTTTTTGTGTGCATTGCTCATTTTATAGCAATGCCTGAAAGCAATATATTAAAAAAAATTAAATGGAGATATTTATTCTTTAAAAAAATTATTTAGTATTTTTTCCAATTATATGTAAAAACAACTTTTAACATTCATTTTTAAAACTTTGAGTTCAAAATCTTTCCATTCCTCCCTCCCCACTCCAAATCATTGAGAAGGTAAGCAATTGGATATAGGTTATACATGTGTAATCAAAAAAAACATTTTTTTTAATAGTCATGTTGTTAAAGAAAACATAAACCAAAAAAAAAAAACCCTCAAGAAAAAATAAAGTTAAAGAAAGTATTTTTAAATCTGTATCCAGGGATGAACAGCATTCCCTATCATAAGTCCCTCAGAACTGCCTTTGCTGCATCCCACATGTTTTGGCATGTTGTCTCATTACTGTCATTCTCTTGAATGAAGTTACTGATTGTTTCTATGATTTCTTGTTTGACCCACTCATTCTTTAGGATTAAACTATTTAGTTTACAATTAGTTTTTAGTCTACCTTTCCATGGCCCTTTACTGCATCATGATTTTTATAGCATCGTGATCTGAGAATGATGCATTTAATATTTCTGCCTTTTTACACTGAATTGTTAGGTTTTTATGCCCAAGTACATGCTGATTTTTGTGTATGTGTAATGTACTGCTGAGAAGGTATATTCCTTTTTATCCCCATTCAGTTTTCTTCAGAGATCTATCATGTTTAGCCTCTCTAAAATTCTATTTGCCTCCTTAACTTCTTTCTTTTTTATTTTGAGGTTAGATTTTTCAAGTTCAGAGAGGGGGAGATTGAAGTCCCCCACTAGTATAGTTTTGCTATCTATTTCTTCCTCTAATTCCTTTGACTTCTCCTCTAGGAATCTGGATGCTATACTGCTTGGTGCATATATGTTAAGTAATGATATTGCTTCATTCTTGATGGTGCCTTTTAGCAGGATATAGTTTCCTTCCTTATCTCTTTTAATTAGATCTATTTTTGCTTTTCCTTTGTCTTAGATAAGGATTGCTACCCCTGCTTTTTTTTTACTTTAGCTGAAGCATAATATATTCTACTTTATCCTTTTACCTTTACCCTGTGCTTATCCCCTTGTTTCAAATGTGTTTCTTGTAGACAGCATTTTGTAGTATTGTGGTTTTTAATCCATTCTGCTATCTGCCTCCATTTTATGGGAGAGTTCATAAGATCAGGTATGTGATTTTTAAACATCCCGGCGCTGGGCTGATAGCCCCAGGAGAAGCTGCTGTCACTGCTGCAGGCCCTGCGCTTTCTCTTACCCAGCTGTGACCCATCCTCCATCCTGTGGTGAGATGGCTGTGCATCGCCCTTGGGGTGGGGGAGTCTGCTGGCTGGGGCTGCTTACTCTACTGTAGTCTGTTCTCAGGTCCACACTGGCACAGTCCTTTGAAAGCAACATATTGTTTAATTCAAAATTTTTTTCTATCAGTTTTCATTTTATGGGTAAATTCATCCCATTTACATTCTAAGTTATAATTACTTGTATATTGTTCTCCTTCCTATTTTTCCTCACTATCCTTCTCACCCTATTGCTATCTCCCCTCATTCCTCTTGCTTTAATTCTACCTGCTACCTTGTCCTCCTATTCCTTAACCTATCCACCCCTCCAAGAATCCCTCCCTTATCCTTTCCCCACCCTCTCCCCTTGCCCTCTTATTTCTTTCTGAATCTAAAAGACTTTTGTGCCTTTCTATATATATATATATATGTTGTTACTTTTTTAACCCATTCTCAACGAGAGTAAGGTTTTAGCACTACATACCTTCTCCAATACTATCTTCTTCTGTATTGGTTTTTCCTTTTATGCCTCATTTATATGAGACACCTGCTGCTTTTTATCTCTCCCTACATACTTTTATTTTTTTTTAGAATCACCCCATGTTACTCAGCTCAGCCAAGTCTTTCTTTCAAACTACCCAAATAAAAATGAGTCAGAAAAGAACTGATAATATTTTCACATATATTAAGTAAACAATTAACCTTATTGAGTCTCTTATAATTGTTCTTTAATGTTTACCTTATATTTCTCCTGGATGTTATATGTTGAATTTTCCTATAAGTTCTGCTGTTTTTTTTTTCACAAATACCTAAAAGTCTTTCAGTTTGTTAAATGTCCATTTTTTCTTATTCAAGATTATATACTTGGTAGTAACTCCAGCTCTTTTGCTCTATGAAATAAAGTATTCCAAAATCTATGGTCTTTCAACATAGTAGCTGTTAAGTCTTGTGTGATCCTTATTGTAGTCTCACATTATTTAAAATTTTTTTTTCTTGTTGCTTCTGACATTTTCTTCTTAACCCGGGAGATTTGAAACTTGGCTATGATATTTGTTGTAAGTTTTTCTCCTGGGACCTCTTTCAGTTGGTGATCAGTGGATTTTTTCTATTTCCATTTTGCCTTCTTGTTCTAGAACTTCAGGACAATTTTCCTTGGTAATTTCATGGATAATGATATCAAGATTCTTTTTTTATATTATAATTTTCAGGTAGTCCTTCTATTCTTATATTATTTTTCCTTGATCTGTTCTCCAGATCAATTGTTTTTCTGATGAGATGCTTCACATTCTCTTCTATATTTTTTCATTCATTTAATTTTGTTTTATTATTTCTTGGTGTCTTGGAATGTCATTAGTTTCCCTTTGCCCAATTCTAGTTTTCAAGGAATTATTTCCCTAAGGTTTTGATTTTCTTTTTCAAGTTGCTTGTCTTTCTCTTCATGATTTTCTTGGATTGCTCTTACTTTTTTTCTAATTTTTCCTCAATATCTCTTATTTGATTTTAAAGTCCTTTTAACATTCTTCCAAGAATTCTTCTTGTGCTTGAGACCATTTGACATTTCTCATTGAAAAAGGAATGACTGTTTTTTTAGCCCCATTGTCTTTCTCTGACTATAAACATAGATCTTCTCTGTCCCCATAGGAGTTCTCTATGGTTGGGTTCTTTCTGTTTTGCTTACTCATTTTTTTTGGAGGGGGGGAGGGCAAAGCAATTAGGGTTAAGTGACTTGCCCAAGGTCACATGGCTAGTAAGTGCTTGCTCATTTAAAATTTCATTTTATTTTATTTTTTGCTTACTCATCAAATTTTTTTTTTATTTCGTTTTAAGAAGCTATTAGTATAACTGAGTTTCAATCTTGAGGTATGGGGAATGATGCTCCAACCCTCAGGTTCTTCTTACTATTATTTTTTGGGATATGTCCTGGAACTTAACTTTGGGCTTTGTTCTCCGTTTCTAAACCTTGACTAGGGCCCCCAGTCACACTGTCCTACAAATTATCTTGTTCCCTGTGGTCCCTTCAGTGACTGCAAACTATAGCTCTCCTCTCTGCCCTGGAACTGAAAACAGGGACTCTGCTCTCCTGTAAGTGACCACAGCCAGCAGGGTCCCTGCCCTTCTGCTAGGGAACTCACCAGATGTTTGCTAGTTCCTCCCCTTAACATGTCTGGTTAGCACAGCTGTGCTTGGCATTCCTCAACAGTGGAAGGCTTTTCAATCTTCTGTTGGAGTTGTTGGAGATGTTCTCAGAGGGAAGACCCAAAGATTAAGGACAAGTGGGAAAGGCTTCTTGAAGAAGGTGGGACGTCAAATGAAACTTGAAGGAAACCAGGGAGGCTAAGAGGCAGGAACAAAGAGAGAGAACATTCTAGTTATGGGGGATAGGCAGTGAAAATGATCAGTCAGGAGATGGAATATTGTGTTTAGAAAGTAGTCAGTGTCACTGGATATCAGAGTACATGAATGGAGTAAGGTATAGGAAGATGGAAAGTTAGAAGGGGATCAGTTTGTGAACTAGAAATAACAGGGAGCCATTCAAATTTATTCAATGTGATGAGACTTGTGTATTGGGAACATCAGTTGAACAGCTGAATGGAAAGACTTGAGACTGGGAGACTGACCAGCAGGCTACTGTAGCTATCCAAGAATGAAGTGATGAGAGCCTACACCAGGATAGTTGCATGTGAGAAAGGGGAGTATATTAGAGATGGTATGAAGTCATGAATGATGGGACTTGAGAACTGATTGGTTATGGGGAAAGGGGGTGAGAAAATGAAGAGACAAAGATAATACCTCTTTTGCGAGCCTGGGTGTCTGGGATGATGGTGGTACCCTTGAGATCAGAAAGGAAGTTATGGGATAGTATTCCATCTGTAGTTTCTTATAGACTGCTTTTCAGCAGTTTTTGGCAAATTGGACTTTTTATTCCAGCAGTTGGAGTTTTTGGTTTTATTAAAAACTGAACTGTTCTGTTCATTTGCTTCTGTATGTCTTGAACCTAATCTGTTTCACTGATCTACTGCTCTACTTTTAAATCAGTACCAATTTTTTTTCTTTTGCTTTTTGAGGGGCAATTGGGGTTAAGTGACTTGCCTAAGGTCACACAGCTAGTAAGTGTTAAGTGTCTGAGGCTGGATTTGAATTCAGGTCCTCCTGACTCCAGGGCCGGTGCTCTATTCACTGCATCACCTAGCCTCCCCCAAATTTTAAAAATGGCAACTGCTTTATAATACAACTTGAGATCTAGTACTGATAGGCCCTTTTCCTTCCCACTTTTTTTTTCATTATTTCCCTTGGGATTCTTGACCTTTTCCCCCTCCAGATGAATTTTGCTATTTTTTTCCTATCTTTATGAAGTTATCTGTTGTCAGTAAATTAATTTTGGTAGTATTGTTAATTTATTATGATGGTTTGGCCTATCCATGAGCAATTAATATTCCTTTAATTATTTAGGTCAGTCTTTTTTATGTGTGTAAAGAGTCTTTTGGAGTATAGTATATTTATATAGTTAAAAATATGGAATGATTTACAGGTCATCCTTGCTGAGGGGCCATACTTATCTTCTCTATAGTGTTCCAATTTTAGTAAATACGTTGCTGAATTGAATAGTCCTTGTTTTTGTTTTTATTACAGCTGAACAACTATGTTTCTAATCTTTATTGGTCAATAAGAATTCCAGGCTAACTCTTTTCATCAGTTAGCATCCTGACATTTTGTTTGTCAGACAGTCTTTTCTCAATTTTGAAAGCTCTGAAAGAATCTTAGGCTGTGCTTCAGTCTACAGTGTGTCACGTACCCTGGGAATACTCCTAACGGTACAGATAATATGCATCTGCTGTCACCTATTTCTATGAAATCTGCAGGTGCATCCTGTTATTGTACTGTTGACTTGTATTTCTACATTTTTCTCATTACAACCAGTTCTCACTGTTTATAATAATGGGGGTTGGGGAATGAGCACTAACTACCATGGCAAATTGCTTTAACTAGATTTTCTTGAGATTAAGTTAAATGTAACTAAATGGACAAAATGAATGAAGTGTGGTTGATCTGGACTACATTCCTTTTTTCTCTATCTCTGTAATGTGTTAGCCAGAGAACACGATCAGTTTAAAGCAAAGGATTTGCAGAAATGACAAAGGAGGAAAAATATAAATAGAACATTTCCCCATAAAGCTGAGGTATAAATGCACTTTGGAGAGCACGGACCTCCTTGGGACACACATATGGAAGGACACATACCTCTGTTGTAGCAGGGCTATAAATATATTTTGGGGATAGCATTGTATGGCTCCCAGTCATTTTCCTTCCTGCTGCTCTCACATAGCCTGCTATCTCTACCCGCCATACAGATTCTGCTAGGCATCTGGATATATCCTGAAATTTTTGCTAGGCATTATGCCTTGTCAGTTGGTCTTGGGTGCTTTTTTAAAAAAAATTCAATTTTATTTTATTTTTAGTTCCAAATTCTCTCATTCCCTACATGTCTTCTGTACTCATTATGAAGAAAAATAATAACCATTACAAATATGTATAGACCTGCAAAACAAATTTCTGCATTAACCATGTTCCCAGAAACAAAGAAAAAGAAATGAACACAAGATATGTATCAGTCTGCACTCTGAATTCTCCATCTTGAAGAAGATAGATGTTTCATCATGAGTCCTTTGGAACTGTGACTCATCCATCATTGGGTTGATCAGAGTTACTAGGTCTAATTATCTTTAATTACTAGGTCTTTAATTATTGTTGTGTGAGAGAGCAAAGGTTTAACTTTCCATAGGCCCTGGAACAAGGTAACAAAACTTAAAGGAAACAACACTAGCATTCTTCTCATTGGTTGTCCTCCATCCCCCCCTTAAATTTGGTGTGTAGATATGCACAAATAAGGGATTGAAGGATGTTTCCTTATGATTGGGTAGAAGGGTCAAATGAATAATTATGGTAATAAAGGATTGTAAACTGTAACACTCATTGGCTGTCTCCAAATTTGGTGCATAATGAGGGACTGGAAAACAACTGTCCTCTGATAGGATACTAATTCATGAATAATTATGGTAATGAAGGATTGAGATTGCTTTTCGATGATTAATTTGAGATTGTGAGCCCACCTCACTGACCAAGGGTGAGACAAGGAGTGGGTCGGGTTAGGATTAGGATAACAGAAGCCTTCCGGCTTCTGCAAGTTGCACTCCCTGGCTGACACCCCTTGAGCCACCAGGGCTGTGCCTTTTCTCATGAGAAAGAATAAAGACCTTTTCTTATCTCCTACTCAGACTCTGATTTTGAAGATCTGGCAGTGGTTTCTATCCCACACATTATTTTTACAATTTTGCTATTATTGTACAAATCATTCTCTTGGTTCTATTCACCTCACTTTGTATCAGTTCATTCAAATCTTTACAGGTTTCTCTGAAACCATCTCCTGCACCATTTCTTAGAGCACAATAGTATTCCATCATATTCATAAACAATAGCTTGCTCAGCCATTCTCCAATTAATGTGCATTCCCTTAGTTTCCAATTATTTGTCTCCCCAAAAAACTGCTATAAATATTTTTGCCCATAAGGATCCTTTTCCTCTTTCTCTAATCTCCTTGGGGGTATAGATTTAGTAGTACTTTTGATGGGTCAAAAAGTATGCAAAATTAAAAACTTTTTGGGTGTAGTTCTAAATTGCTTTCTAGAATGGTTAGACTAATTCACAGCTCCACCAACAGTGCATTGTGTGAAAAATTCTTTCCAGAAAGGTGTGTTCTGACCTAGAAACTGACTTTCTTTTTTCAAGTCCCATAGATATGACAGGTAATTTCTTCCATGCTTTACCACATGGGATATTATGACTTCACCTGAGGGTGATCTACCCAAAGGAAGGTGAATTTTGAAAGCTGAAACCTACCTAATTATCTTGGGGTTTACTCTCTAGGTTTCTTTTTTAAAGACCATGCCTTAAACTCAATTCATTCTGGTTCTCTTGGATTGGCCTACAATAAGTCCCTACCCAAGCACCACTTAATGGTTATTATTTGGGTCCTTGATGGCTCACAGTGAATATAAATAGTAATTGTTCTTTTAGCCAAAAACCTGGAAGGTCTTTTCCTCTTGGTCTATTTTTGTTGTTGTTTAAAGGGGCCATCCCTTGGCTCACTTTTTTTTAAAATGAGCAATCAGGGTTAAATAACTTGCTCAAGGTTACACAGCCAGTTATTTCTGGGTGTGGTGCTAAGTGTCGGAGCCCAGATTTGACAGATTTGATCCCCAGGTCATCCCGACACAGGAGCCGGTGCTCTTACTTGCTGAGCCACCTGGCCACCCCTCTTGGCTCACTTCTTAAATAGGCCCAATCATTGAATGGGTATTGCCTCAGTCAAAGTGAGAATTTAGCTTTAAAAGACCAAGTCTTAAAAAATGACAAGGCCTTCCACTGAACTGTGGGTTATCTCCTGTTGTCCTGACTTATATCTGATCACTGGACCTAGATGACTCTGGAGGAGAAAGTAAGGCTGGTGACTTTGCACAGTCTTCCCTCACTTAAATCCAATTCAAATGCAAGTCCTGGCATCAACTTCTTGATGTCATGGTCCTCTTCAAGAAAGAAAGACAAACCCTTTATGTCACTTTGGGTTTATCTTGGTATACAGTGTGAGATATTGATCTGTGCCTAGTTCAAGCCAGTTTTCATCAGATGGTGAGTTTTCACCCCAGTTGTTGGAATCTTTGGGTTTATTGAATAGGTTACAATTATCATTTGTTTCTATCTATTGTGTACCTAATCTGTTACATCGATCAACTATTTTGTTTCTTATCCATTGCCAAATTGTTCTATTACAGTTTCACAGTATAATTTGATATCAGGTACTACTAATTCCCCTTCCTTCCTATTTTTTCATTGATTTTCTTATCATTTGTTTCTCTAGATGAATTTTGTTATGATTTTTCTAGCCCTATATAGTAATTCTTTGGTAAATTGATTGGTATGGCACTAAATAAGTAAATTAAATATTATTACCTTTTTATGTTAATATATAAATAATATATAATATTAATATATAAATTAACATTCCTCAAGTTATTTAAATTAGGGCTTCTTAGACTTTTCCCACTTACAACCCCTTCAATGTTTCTTAAACTGTGGGTCATGACCCCATATGGGATTGTGACCTACAGTTTAAGAAGTGCTGATTTAGATCTGTCTTTGTGTGAAGAATGTTTTGTAATTATATTCACAATAGTTTCCATATATTTCTTGGTAGATAGACTTCCCCACATTTTATATTGTCTCTAGTTATCTTAAATGGATTTTCTCTTTCTATCTTTTTCTTCCTGGGTTTTGCTTGTAATATGCACCTCTATTCCTTCTTGACAGAACTATCTAGCCTCATTCAGCTCCAATCTTATCACTTTTTTTTCTTTTGCTTTTTGGATGGCAATTGGAGTTAAGTGACTTACCCAAGGTCACATGGCTAGTGTTTGTGTTAAGTGTCTGAGGCCAGATTTGAACTCAGGTTCTCCTGACTCCAGGGCCAATGCTCTACTCACTGCGCCACCTAGGCACCCCCATCTTATCACTTTTTAAGAGCAATTAAGGAAAGTTCCAAGAATAGAATTCACTAACTCATCATTTTGTAAAATTGGTGTTTGAAGTGAAATATAACTCTGCATTTCAGTTTCTAGGGGAGTTAGTACGGCCCTTAACCAACACTTTTGAATAACATTTTAAATTTATGGCAGCTCTTCCCACTCAGATAAATTCTAGTTCCTTCACATTTGAAAGGCAAGTTTACATTGTTTTTACCTTTAGCTTTAGGACTTGAGAAAAGAGATTGTTTCTAGATCAGGGCATTTTCCTTTCTGGAAAGAATTTTTCACACAATTCCAGAGGAGTAAGTGGCAAACAAGGAACTTTTCTATATTTAGTGAGAATATAAAGTGCCTTCTGGTCAGAAGCCTGTTGGAACAAGTTCTATGATACCTCTTCTCTCCATTTTTTGTAGATCTGTTGTGAAGTAACCCTAAGGTCATTTGAACAACTTGGTCCAGCTGCCTGAGAGGAAAATGGTAGATTAAATACAAGGCTTCTATCTGTTTTTTTCTTTTGGTAATAACTATTATCTCCTGTTTTCCCCCTTACCTTTTTGATTGTTCTTGCTCAATCCCCTATGTCACACACCTATACTATGAAGATCTTTAAGGATCTGTCCTATGGGCTTCTTAGATCTCTAGCCACACTCTCTCTGTCATCTCGCCACCTCCCATGGCTAAATTATTGTATCTTTATAGATAGCTTATGTAGATCTAACCTTGATCTCTTTCTTGAGCTTTAAACCTACACAATCAATTGTCTATTGGACATTTTAGACTGGAAGTGCTAGAGATATCCCAAATTTTACATACCCAAACAAAACCCATCATCATTTCACCCAAACCCCTCTTTCAAAGAGTTTTGATGCACTCTGTCCTTATCAGATTAAAGCTAAAGTATTGGATCCTTACTATTCAGTTCTTTTTTATTATTATATCTCTGGATATACTTGCATGTTCCAAATGTGCCTGGAACAGGATACAATATTTTGTAATTGGAGTCCATGTCTTTACAAAGGTTTGAAAACAAACAACTGTTAAGGACATGGTTTTTCAAAATCCTTTTTGAGCTCTTTTATGGCCTGTGACCAATTCATATTTTTCTTGGAGGCTTCTGATGAAGGAGCTTTGGCTTTGTTGTCTTCTTCTGCTTCTATGTTTTGTTCTTCTTTGTCACCCAAGTAAGATTCTTTAATCTGACTTTTTTTTAATGCTGTTTATTGATCTTTCCAGTCAAAAACTTGATTTTCTAACTCCTCGTCAAGGCAGAATTCTGCTTCCAGTGGGTGTGGGTGTGGGTGTACTGTCCCAGGCTTCTGGGCTTTTATATCAGCTTCTGGATCCCACACTGACTGTGGGCTTAGAGCACCAGAAGCAGCCACTGCCACCATCGCAGCCCCTGGGTTGGAGCCAGACCATGTGCTCATCTTTCACCCAGGTCCCACAGAGTTTGCCCACTGACCTTTCATAGTGATTTCAGCCCATGCTGGACTGTGCTCCGCTCCCAGCCCAGTGCAATATACTTTTCCTATCAGTCTTCCAGGCTGTTGGGCTGGAGATGTTTAACTCTGTCTTTTTATGGGTTCTGCCACTCTAGAATTTGTTTAGAGTCATTTTTTACAGGTTTTTGGAGGAGTTTGGGGGTGAGCTCAAACAAGTCCCCGCTTTTCCTTGGCCATCTTGGCTTTGTCCCTTCCTCCCTCAAGGGCATGGCTTTTAACGAAGTTAATTATTTTAATTGTATTGCAAAGCAGAACATTTAACTCTGCTGATTCTTTTTGGCTACAAGTGCTTCCTGATGGATCATGCAGCGAGTAAAGTGATATATTCAAGGCCACTAGCTTGAACTTTTGCTACAAATCCAACATTCTCTCCCATCATTGCTCTACCACTGTCCGTACAGCCTCCAATGCAACTTTTCCACTGTAAATCTTTATTTGTGAAAAATTCATTGACATTAAGATATATATATCTTTCCTTCTTATGTACCCTTCCAAATAGTGACAAAACAATAATTCTTCATTTATGCTTCCTTCATAAACATACCTTACATAAAGTAACAACCGTGCCATGCTAGAAATATCAGTTGCTTCATCTAATTGAATTGCAAACTTTGGGCTGCCCCTAAGCCTAGTAATAAACTGCTTCAATTGCTCATTACTAATTTCAGAAATTCTTTTGGAAACTGTTATTTGGTAAAGGAATTTTATGAATTTCATCCCCTTCCTTTGACCCATGAACTATTTCTGACATTTTAATTGAAGCAGATAACATGAGATCTTCTATTGCGTAGGGCTTTTTAGCTTTTGCAATTAAATAAGAAGTTTTGTAAGATGCAAGAAACTACTTTAGTAACAAATTTCTCAAAATATTGTTTTTCTTTATTTGAAGATTTTAAAAGTCATTCAAAATATTCCTTTGGTTTATTGCAGCACTCTGCATGCTTGGTATTAAGATGTCTTTTTAGTTTGACTTGGTTTCATGTTCTCCACAGTGAAAATTTCATTACAAATTAGGCAAAGAGAGTTTTTCATATCATCATCATTAGAAGTAAATCCATATTGCAAAAATGATTCAATATATTTTTTTTTCTTGTTGATTTAGGTATACTATAACCTGGTAGTGAAGACTCTACTGTCATTAGTATTTTTCCCTCTTTTGTCTAAATTTAGCCACTTATCCATAACCAAAAAAAATTTTTGTCCTAAAATATAAATATTGCTAATAATTTCTCAAACACTAGCTTTAGTTTATGAAATTAGATTCGTTTATGCTTAATTTAAAAACTGATGTTTACACTTAACATATACATACAGTGGTGATGGTGGAGAAATATTATTAAAGGGCTTTTGTTTTTACTTGCTACAATTAAACACTTATGTTTCTGTAAAAGAAGGAGATAACAGCAACTAAAAAAAAAACAAACCCCAAACATTCTAACACAATACAATCCAAAGATATACAAATTTGATATTTATATGCTGAGGAATGATAGTAGGGAAATATTAAAAGTCTTTAATTTCCGTAATTAAACTTAAATGTTTCAGCACTACAATTCATAACATACAATAGCCTCAAATCTGAACCCAGGTTTTTCTGGCAGTATTCATTGGTGTTGCATGGCATGATGGCTTGCACAATGCAAAGTGCACATGTGTGTTCAGAACCAAGGTTGCAGTGAAGTTATGTGATTCAGTATGGTCAAGCACTGCCAGAAATGCCTCAGATTCACATTTAATTTTGAATTAATTTTTGGTCATTATGCATTCAGAAAACTTTTACTGTTGTCAAATTTTTCGCGACCACCATTATTCAATCCCATATGAATGGGGTTGTGACCCACAGTGCAAGAAACTCTGGATTAGAGAGTAATTCATACTCTTGGGAAGTGAAGAGGGTAGCTTGAAGATATTAGTTATATAGTAGTTATACCTTGTTATATGGGGAGTAAGAATCTTACCCCTCACTTTTTTGTAGTTGTACAATATAAGCTTTTATCCTCATACAAATAACTCCTCACAAATACACTCATACTTATAAGATGTTAAAATAGATGACCTTTGAGATCCCTTTTAATTTAAATTTTTGATTTAGATCTGTAGTCTGAATCTATGATCTTATGAACCTAGGGTCTAGAATGAAACAACCAAGAAGGCAGAATTATATACTATGAACTTGCTGTTCTTCATAAACTATGTAAACCCCCAAAATATCCTTGAAAATGAACAGATAAATTTTTGGAAATTGGAATATCATTATTGAAAAAAATTTTAATCATTGGTGCCATATTGAACACTCATTCTCTAAGCTATATGGAACAAAAAGCTTTCAGAATATACAGACAGTGGGATAAGTCAACATCACATGGGAACATGAAGAAGTATATATCATTCCTGTTATGCCTGTTCACCACTCATATTGTCCTAAGTTCCTTTATGTGAGTCCATAGAAGATGAATTTCCAATGCAATACTTTCATTCAATTATAAAAATCAATTGTATTATCTACCTTCCTGCAATAGTTTATTAAATGTCAAACTTAAAAGAACAATATTAGGAAAGTAATTTGTCCTTGGACAGTTTCTATTTGAATTTCATAGAAAATAAAGATGAGATGAAAATAAAATAATGATAAATTGTATTGTTTTAAAGTTCATGAAGTACTTTACATATATTATCTCATTTAAACTTCACAACAATCTGTGAAGTTATGTATGACTGGACAGGTAGGCATATGGCTTTTTGGTCCCTGTCAAAGTTCTTTTTGGAATTTTTGGTGGAGATGGAAGCTGATGCAAGGCCTGCCCAGAAATGCAATCTAAGATAGTCTTTGTGCCTGTTGTCAAAGGTCTTTTGACTTCCCTGGAAGTTGTGGGGCTTTCCACTTGAATAGCCAGAGGAGTTTATGGCTCCACTCTTCCAGGCCTGGCTCCTCTTACTCAATGATAAGCTTAAGGCTTAACCACACCTAGTTCTAGTTAGAACTGGTTTCTGAAACTCTGAGAAGCTCGCTGCTGTGCCACAATTATAATTCCACCTTCTCTACCCTGAGTTAGCCTTTCTTTATTTGGAGAATTCCTTTTTCTACAGGTCTATGTTCATTAATCTAATAGCCCTACCAGTGATGTGGCAGCTACCATGTCAGGTCTTTTGTATGACAATTCCATGTAACCTCCAGCTCTAAGTGGCTCTGGACCTTCAACCAGCATGCATGTTCCACTGATTGCCTGGTTACCATCCTACATACTGCCCTCTGAAAGAGTGGGAGCAAGGGAAGCCATATGGGACTCTATACCTGGCTGAACTGATGTCCATCTTCCTGTACCTTCCTATGTTGTACTTGGCTGTCTCTATCAATAAATCAGCTTGACCTGTCCTAGTGTATCTGTTTTCCAATCAATTGAACTCTGCTCCCAATTTCTGTGACACCAGTGGAGAGGAGCTGGTGGGTCAGGTAAAGAAAGTGGGAAATGTTACTGAACTAGCTGTTATAGTTCAGTTCTTTCTTAACTCTTGTGAGTAGAGAATCTGTATTTGTTTTTGCTTCAGGAAGAGGTCTTAGCAATGAAGGAACTGAAAGAAAGAAAGAAAAAAGTACCTGTGAAATAACAAGAAAATCATTAGTACTTCTTGTTCTCTTTGAAGGTCACCATCATAGATATTTTTGATAAAGACATCCTTTTACGTCTATGTGGTCTCTTTAAATGACGTGGTAGGTAGAATTAGTGCAGTTCAGAGTCCAAGGGCAGCCTAGAGGGGGAGGGGAAAAGAGGCAGGAGGAGGTTGGTGTTTTCCTTGAAGTTTTCTTCCTCTCTTTTCTGCTACCCACTCTTTGACCTTGCACAAACCACATAATCTCTCTGGGTCTCAATTTCCTTATAGGTAAAATGAGGAGATTGACCTAGAAAATATTTCAGGTCCCTTTCAGCTCTGAATCCGTGGATCTCTTTAACTCCGTATGCTAAAAAGTTACTGCAGATATTTCAGGAAAGAGAAAGGAGTCCAGGATTTGAAATGATAAGGCAGAGACAAAATCATGGTAGAAGAGAATTTAAAGATAATTTAATCCATCTATCTCATTTTATAGTTGAGGAAATTGAGTCTTAGAGAAGTGACATGACTTAAAATCACAGAGTTAGTTGTGAAACTTGAAAGATCATCTCCTTGTCTTAAGAAAGACTAAAACTAAACCAGTTTGGAGCAATGAAAAATCTAGAGAAGACAATTCTATGGGATTTAAAAAAATTATAAAAGGTATATAGATATATATCTATGTAATTATTTCAGCATTAATTTTATTATAATAAATGCAAATTTTCCATTCTTTTCTTTCTCCCTCTGCCTTTCCATAATAAATTTTAATTTTCAAAATCACTTTTCTTTTCTATTATTATATTCTTCTGCATTTCTAAAGTGAATGCCTCAAGTCATGTTTTTTTTTCTTTTACTCATTTCCTTTTATCTAGGCTCCATAAATTTATAATCTCTTTTGTTAAGGTCACTCTAATGTCTAAAAATCATTATATTGGAGGGAATTCTTCTTAGAGCTAATATAAGTACCATTTTTCCCATTATTTCATTATTCAACAATGATATCAAAGAGGCTGATCATTGTTACTTATGTGAGAAACCTTCCAATAATTTGGTAAATGCTGTCCTGATAATCAATGAAGAGAGCAGGACAGAGTTTTCAAACTATATGCTGGTGAGCTTGTCTTCAATACCTGGCAAAAATTTAGTATTATATTATTAAAGGAATAGTTTGTTAGCCTGAGAAAAGGAAGCCAAGTTTACTAAGAGCCGTTATGCATTTTATCAAGCTTAGGTTATGTTCAATACACAATGTGGTACAGTGGAGAAGCCTTCCAGTTAGAAAGATCTGGTCAAAAGCCTTAACACTGACACACATCATTGTGATATCCTGGAGCAAGTGCCTCAGGCAGCTTTCTAAGTAAAGATATTTTCCAGTTCCCTATCGCAAAATAATGTAAAAATCTATGCCAGATTAACCATATTTCCATTTTGATAAGGTTCCTAAATTCAGTGAAGGGAAAAGCAGATGATTTCTCTCTCTTCCCCAACTTTGTCATTCCTTTTATTCCATGTTTCCCTTTTATCTCTTCTTCCATCTCTTTTCTTAAATAGTCCTGACTCAGACCAGTCTTCTAGTTGTTTAGAACCAAATAAGACACTAGTAGGTTGTTTAGCCAATCCAACAGTTTAAAAAAAGATTTACTTAGCCATATCAGAAGAAGGATTTTCAACAAGGAGAGGCATTAAGGACACCTCAGGTTGATTGAGCTGAATGAAGTTTCCCTGCCTGAATTGCCCATTGTGATCCAACAACCTATCATCAGAGAGACACTGCTAGTTCTCCATGACTGAATTGTAGTTGGGTGACCATGAGGGTATGACAACCTAAGCCTCTAATACCCTGAACCAACCAAGACTTGAGAATGGTCTCAATACTTTAGAAAGAAAAACTAGCTTAAAGAGGAAAGAGTTAGGATATTCCTACAATGACCTCCATCTCCGTTGCTGTGCCTTAAGTCTAAGAATGGCACTCATGCATGGTGTTCTTCATTCTTTGGCCATCTGGTTCTTTTATCTAGATGTTCACTCCATTGAGTTGGCCACTCACTCTCATAGTTTATCTCTCTTTTGCTATTTAGGCAAAGAAGTTGCTAACACCTAACCTTTCAAGTCATTCTGCCAGCCCTCCTTGGTGCTGTTTCCCCTCTCCCTTCCCCATGTGTAGGGGGTCATATAGGCCACCCAGAAACTTCTCTTTATGTATGTCTTTTATCTAGGGGCCTACCAGAAAGGGCCTGAGCAAATGTCGACCAGAAGGGGTCAAATTTCACTATAGCACATATATTACTTGTAGGAACTTAGTTCCAATTATGCTTCCCTGAACAGAAGGTGACTTATCCACAATCAATTACAAGTTCCTTTGTTATGCTTTTGTTGTAAGTGGGCTATTGATTGGGCCTTGGAATTTCTCTTTTTTGAGGACTGAGATATTTCCTCCCTCCCCCCTTTCTGTTTTAGTGTAACTGGAAAAATTTTATATATATATATGAAGTGATATCTAAGAGTGGAAATTGGCAGAAACTAATTAAGAGAAAGATGAAAGAGGTATGTGTGTGTGTGTGTGTATGTCAATGACACACACACAGATATGCAAAGATAGAGAGTTGGGGGAGAGAGGAAGAGAGAGACATGGGGGAGTGGGAGAGAGACAGAGAAAGAGATAAAGGTTGAGAGAGATGCAGAGGGGAGAGGGAGAGACAGAAAGAGGCAGAGAAAGAGATAGAAGGGAGAGAAAGAGAAAGGAAGAGAGAAACAGAAGGGAGGAGGAAGAGGAGAGACAGAGAGAGAAAGAGAGACAGAGAGAGAGAGAAAGAGACAGAGACTGAGAGAGAGAAAGAGAGAGAGAGAGAGAGAGAGAGAGAGAGAGAGAGAGAGAGAGAGAGAGATTGGTGGCAGCTGGGCAGAAGAGAGGGATTCTGCAGTTTCGCTCCCTTCACGCATAGAGAAGAAAGCAAGGGAAAACGAGTCTTACTTGCCTTAGAAACTAGTGTCTAGCAGTGCTTTGCCATTGGGAGTACCCTAAGCAGCAGTCACAATTTGGAAAGAAAAAAAAAACTTCCTCCATCTCCTTTAACTGACAAATAGCAATGGGACAAGACAAGAAGGGAGAAGGGCTCCTCTGATGGAAGAATTCTTCCTAATTGGGAGTATACGTTATTCTGGAGATTTATATACATTTTTTGGACTAAAAACTGTTCATTTTAGAATTTCCAACTTGTTTTACACTTTTTCATAAACTTGATTTTCTAACATTTTCCCCTGAATTCTTGCAACTTCAGAACACTGGGAGGAACTGTCTTTATCTATCTCTGGGTTTCATTTGTAGTTTTTAATCTTTCTTTCCAGTCCCTTCATTTCCTCATGTTTCATTGGTGATCTTTGCCTTTTTTTGTATCCCTGGTGTTGATCACAGTGCCTGGGACATAACAGGCACTTAAAGCTTGCATCTATTGGTGCTGGTGGCTACAATCCATGAGTGTGAGGAAGGATAACTGGTCCTTCATGTTGGGAGGTAGTCTCTAACAAAAGAATTGCATTTTTAAACTGAGATTTGGTGTCACCCTGAGATTTAAACCTTTGTCAGTGTTTGTCAAAGTGAAGACATTACATGAAGATCCCAGAAATGAAGCTGTAAATCTTTAAAAAGATATTTTCTGGGTAAAATTATGAACAGAACCTCCTCTTCCTCTTTCTGTACTATCGATCCATCCATTATGAGTCTTTTGTGTGCATTGCACTGTACTTTGTATAACCATACAAAATTTGGGTTAGACATGGCGCCTGTCTCTGTGGAACTTACTATTTAACAGGAGAGGCAAAAGAGAGAGTGCACTTAGAGTTTGAGAGAACTGGGTTCTTGCCTCAGATGATTAGTACCTGTATGACTCTGGGCAAGCAACCTAACTTCTCTGAGCTTTATTTTCCTTATTTTTGAAAACAGGGTTAGTAAGAGCGCCTTCCTCACATGGTCATTGTGAGAATCAAATGAGATAATGTGCTTTTGCATACTTTTAAAGTTATATGTGAATGCTAGCTATTATTATATGACACAAATACAAAAACTATCTCCTCTTTCTCCTCCTCCTCCTCCTCCTTCTTCTTTTCCCTATTCCTCTTCTTCCTCCTCTTTCTTTTTATCCTCTTTTTTCTCCCTGTCCTTCTGCTCCTCCTCCTCTTCCTCCTCCCCTTTCTTGTCTAGACCTGTGATCTTATTCACGTGGGAAATTCCCCTTGAGGAAACTCCCTCTACTAATGCAGATCAGCAACTGTTTTGAAACAATACTCTTAGCTTGGGACTTTGACAGATTGACTTACTTAGAGTCCCATAGCCAGTCTGTGTAAGGGTCAAACTTTGAACCCAGGTTTTTTTTTTTTTATTTCTAGGGCAGCTATCTATCCCTTTTGCCCCACTGACTCTCCCATGTCCATGGTTAGTCCACAGTATTTATTTACTATTTGCCATAATACCTATTGAGTCAATTAGTCAATAAACTCTGGGGATGTAAAGAAAGACAAAAGACAACACTTGCTCTCAAAGGACACATAGTACCCAGGGGAGATTCATTAGCTAAAATAAAATATCATTTTATTTAATTAATTAATTAATTTAAAATAATTAATTAATTAAAATATTAAAAATAAAATAAAATATATCTTGGGGGAGTGGTAGAAGGATTGAGAGTTAGTGGGGAGGGTCACCAATAGGTCTCCTTTTTTCAGGACCATGGAAATATCTTACACTTTGTATTTCCCTTCTTTGATACAGTATTGATGTAGGTAATGGTGGTTGTAGGATGGGGGTTGAGTTTCAGTAAGAAAAATTTTGAGAGCCACTGACCAACTGCTATTCATGAACTTGGACAGACTTCAAGAGATAGTGGAGGATAAAAGGGCCTGGAGTGCTATGGTCCATGGGATCATGAAGAGTTGGACATGACTGAACAACAACAATGACCTGTCATCATATATTTATTCTCTTATCTTCCCACGTTCCCATTATGTGTCACCTCAGTAGTGCATAGGATCTTTGCAGGGTCCTTCATAGAGAAAATGGGCTGTATTTTAAAAGGCTGATGGGTTGCTTAATCCCCAAAATGCTTTGATCACAGATAAACCTATTTCCTGATCACACTTAAGTCAATTTTCTGGATTTGATGACTAGGTCTCATATCAAAGTCTACATCAGTGTAGCCATTCAAAACTAAACCCAGAATCAAATTCCCATGAAACAGTTGGTCTTTTAGTCACTTACTCAGGAGTCCCACAGTATGGGAACTGATGGAAAAGATAACACCCCAACCCATGGTTTAACTACTCACCAATATTTTATTTTATTTCTTTTTTTTTGTTGTTCTTTGTTTTTTTTTAAATGCTTTATTAACTTCTGATTTACATCACTCATTTCCGCCAGATTTTGAGTTACAAATTTTCTCCCCGTTTTTCCCCCACCCATCCCCCCAAAACAGCAGTCCCACAGGATATCCCCACTTCCAATCTGCTCTCTCCCATATTTTCTCCCATACCCGTTTCGACTTTTCCATTGGATCTCTATGCCTCGGTGCCTGTATATCTTATTTCTTAATTACATGTAAGATGGTATTAATAACAGTATATATATACACACACACATATATACATACATACACACACACACATATATATTTGAATATTTGATTTTAAAACTATCAATTCCAGATTCATTCCCTTCCCCCCCTGCCACCCACCCCCACTTGGAAGACAAGCAGTTCAGTATAGGTTGAACATGTGCGGCTAATGCAAAACAATAACGTAGTAGATATATTGTAAAAGACTGACTATATTTCCCTCCCTCCTATCCCATCTCCCATTTGTTCTATTCTCTACTTTGATCCTGTCCCTTTTAAAAAGTGGGTGCTTCTAACTTCCCTCCCCGCCAGCCTGCCCTCCCTTCCATCATCCCCCCTCTCATCCCCTTCTCCTATTCTCCTGGAGGGTGAGATCCCCTATTTAGTGTGTATTTCACTCCCTCCTTAAGCCAGATTCAATGGGAATAAGGTTGACCCATTCCCTTTTGCCTTCCTATTCTTCCCCTCCATTGTAACCATTTTCCCTTGCCTCTTCTGTATGAGATAGTTTGCCCCAATTTGTCTCTCCCCATCTCCTCTCATTATATTCCTCTCACCTCTTAATTTCACCTTTTAAGTATCATCCCTTCCTGTTAAATTGGTCCTGTGCCCTCTATCTATGTATACCTGTAAACATATATACACACATTCACATATGTATTCATATGCCCATATACCCTCATATATAGACATATATATATATATATATATATATATATTTCTAATCCCTTCAACTACTGAGAAAAGTTTCATAAATTACAATTTTTTTCCATGTAGAAATGTTAATAGTTCAACTTTGATAAGTTCCTTATGATTTCTTTTCCCTGTTTACCTTCTCATGCTTCTCTTGCTTCTTGTATCTGAATGTCAAATTTTCTATTCAACTCTGGTTTTTTCAGCAAGAATGCTTGAAAGTCCTCTATTCCACTGAATGACCATATTTCCCCTGAAACATGATACTCAGTTTTGCTGGGTAGGTGACTCTTGGTTTTAGTCCCAGCTCCCTTGACCTCTGGAATATCACATTCCAAGCCCTTTGATCCCTCAGTGTAGAAGCTGCCAGATCCTGTGTTATTCTGATTGTGTTTCTGCAATATTCAAATTGTTTCTTCCTGGCTGCTTGTAATATTCTCTCCTTAATCTGGGAATTCCGGAACCTGGCTATAATATTCCTAGGAGTTTTCTTTTTGGGATCTTTTTCAGGAGGTGATCGGTGGATTCTTGCAACCTCTATTTTGCCCTCTGGTACTAAAACATCAGGGCAGTTTTCTTTGAGAACTTCCTGAAGGATGCTTTCTAGGTTGTTACTTTGGTCATGGCTTTCAGGCAGTCCAATAATTTTTAAGTTATCTCTCCTGGATCTATTTTCCAGGTCAGTGGTTTTTCCCATGGGATATTTCACATTGCCTTCTATTCTTTTGTTTGTTTGGATCTGTTTAACAGCATCTTGATTTCTCATAAAGTCATTAGCTTCCATTTGCTCCAATCTAATTCTGAAGCAATGATTCTCCTCATTGAGCTTTTGAGATTCTTTTTCCATCTGGTAAATTCGGCTTTTTAAGGCATTCTTCTCCTCATTGCCTTTTTGAGCCTCCTTTGCCATTTGAGTCAGTCTGTTTTTTAAGGTATTATTTTCTTCAGTCAGGCTGTTGACTCTCATTTCATAATTTTCTTGCATTGTTCTCATTTCTCTTCCCAATTTTTCCTCCACTTCTCTTATCTGCTTCTTAAAGTCCTCTATGGCCTGTAACCAGATTGTATTTTCCTTTGAAGCTTTTGGTGCAGGAATTTTGACTTCACTGTTTTCCTCCTGTTCCATGCCTTGCTCCTTCTTGTCCCCAAAATAGGAGTGTAATGTTGTTATCTTCTGTCTGCTTTGCTTCCTTTGCCTGCTCATTTTGCCACTCAATTATTTGACTTTTGGGCTTTTTGCCACAGTAGGACTCTGCCACCAGACAGGAGAGTTTTCATCCCAAATGCTAGGGTTTTCTCAGTTGCCAGAGGTATTAGATGGGTGCCCTCTCTGAGGTCTCCACACACTCTGGCAAGCTGGACACACACCCCAGGACCTCCACCCTAGACTGCAATCTAGATCCAAGCAGGTTAAAGCAAGAGTGATTACCCCTCCAACTGGTGCATGGTCTCCCTACACTCTGCAGGCCAGGAGCTGAAGCCACCATGTGGCACTGGCTGGCTGTGCCGGTGCCTCAGCGGTTTCTTGCCCGGGGGGG
>NW_027185867.1:2951439-2968476 GCF_028583685.1 Petaurus breviceps papuanus | reverse complement strand
GGGGGGGGTAGAAGCCATGCACTCCCACTTACTGGGTCCCAAAGTCCAGACTGCACTGGCCTCTCACCTTGTCCTTCACATCTCTGTATTGATAAATCTGGAAATGGCCACAGCTGCTGCTGATCTGGAGTCCCTCTGGCTGGCAGCTGGTCAGGCCCGCCCTGGGGATAAAGCCTTGGCGTGGGGCTGGGCTCAGCTCCCAGAACGCTGTGCTGGATTCCTGCTGGCCTGCTGGGCTGTCTTCAGTGGGAGGTTAGCTTCTCTGTGTCATTTCGTGGGTTCTGCAGCTCCAAAGTTTGTTTATAGTCCCCTTTTTACATGGATTGGGGAGGGTGGAAGCCGGAGCTTTGGGAAGGTCATGCTTCTACTCCACCATCTTAGCTCCCTCACCAATATTTTAAAGTTGTTGGAAAACTGTAATCCAAATTCAATTCCACAAATATTTGTCAAATGCTTTAAAATATATAAGGCATTCTGCTAGGCTCTAGAATACTGAGATGGACAAAAAGCAATCCTTGACCTCTAGGAGCTTACAGTTTTATAGGGACAGAAAGACCCTGTAACTATGATCCTGAATGCATAAAGGGGAGGTCCAGACAAAGGATTATGAGAAAATAGAGGAAGGAGAAATTACTTTCACCTGTGTCCTTGTAAGAGTAATGTAATTTGATCCCTTTGTATTGGCAAAGATAGCAGGTACTTAGCACTTAGTAATTAATCAAGCCTCTGTTAAAGAAACAGAAGTTATGAATCCCTGTTGCTGATGTAACAGGAAGCTAATGCTGTATGTATATAAGGAGAAGCCCCTGCTGGGTCAGTCAGATCTTCTTGGAGCAAGTTTTGTGGAGGCAGAAGCTGCTGCTGGTGTGGAGGCTAAAGAGGAAAGGCCCCTCCAGGCTGGAGAGAATGATTTTGATTTGGAGAACCTGGATGTAGTGATTTTGATTCTGGGAACCAGCTGAAACTTCTGCTGAGTGAGGGCCAGCCAGAGCTGCTGAGGATTTCTGAGGGCCAGTCACAGCTGAGGGCAAGCCAGAGCTGCTGAGGCTGTTGAGGGTTTCCAAGGGCCATGGGGAGCTGCCGAAGGACTAAAGAAACATGACTCTAATGCTGGTACTTTTCATGAACCTGTTTGTGGCTTTGTTAAGCCTTAACTTCCCCAGGAACAGAGACTGTAAAGGATTTAAGGTGGACTGGACACTGTGAGCTTCAGTGTGGAACAGGAAGTGTGTGGAGAACTGGACAAGGACCTGGGAGCTGTCTGCCTTCGAATCCAGGTGACAGTTTGGTGAATCCAGGTAGGACTGGGACCATGGAAGGGGATCCATGGAATCAGAGAGACCATGAGTCAAACTGAAAGAAGACTTTACTTGGATACTGTGTACTGACTGAGAAATTGTAATTTACTAGTGACCTAGGGGTGGAGGGCTTGTATATTTTCTGATGATTGAATAGTGAATAAGTGACTAAATAAGTGATTGATTTGTAACATGGTGTGCCCCATGAGTGGAGAACTTTGACTGTTGTACTTCTTTGCTTGAGGAGGCAAACCTCCTTAAGGATGATTGAATGATCGAGATGATTGAATGTTTGAGTTACTAAATGATTGGTTTTTGTTGAAAACTTTGTGACCACTGTGGTGGAAACTATGTGGCCATTTTCTGTGATAAGTTGTAACCTTGTGAATGTTGTACCTTGATTTTCTGTGAATGTTTTGCTCTGATTTATTATTGAATAAATAGAGTGTTCACTATAGTATGTAATCAGAACTTTGAAAGTTGTTCACAGCAGCATTCTTCTGGAAAACTATTTCCCTTCCTTAGCAATTAAGTATTACTGCTTCCTGTTTCTACATACACAACACACATCTACATACACTTATACTCATATATACCTACTCCAATGTGTCCTTCATACCACTGACAGATTAATCATATCATGTGGCTCAACTACTCAAAAATTTATTGCGACTTGCCATTTTCTTTTTCAAAAAATTAAATTGACTATTTTAAACATTCATATTTCTAAACTTTTGAGTTCTGAATTCTCTCCTTCCCCATGCCATCCCTTGAAAAGGCAAGAAATGTGATATACACATGCAAAACATATTTCCATATAAACCATGATGCCAAAAGAATAGCAAGAAAAATAAAGAAAATGAAAAAAATTATGCTTCAATCTGTATTCAGACTTCATCAGTTCTTTCTCTGTATGTGAATAAAATTTTTCATCACAGGTCCTTTGGAATTGTTTTGGATCATTGTACTAATCAGAGTCGCCAATTCTTTCACAGTTGATCATCGTAATAATATTGCTGTTATTTGTACAATATTGTTTTAGTTCTGGTAACTTCACTTTGCATCATTTTATATAAGTCTTCTCAGGTTTTTCTGAAACCATTCTGCTCATCATTAATAATATTCATTAGAATCATATACCACAACTTCTTCAGTTATTCCCTAATTGAGGGACATCCCCTCAACTTCCAATTCATTGCCACCACAAAAAGAGCTGCTATAAATATTTTTGTACATATAAATCCTTTCCCCTTTTCTCTTTTGGATACAAATCTGGTAGTGGTATTGGTGGGTCAAAGTATACGGTTTTATAGCACTTTGGGCCAAATTGTTCTCCAGAATGGTTGAATCAGTTCACAACTCCACTAACCATGCAGTAGTGTCCAATTTTTTCCACATCCCTTCCAACATTTGTCATTTTACTTTTCTGACACTTTAGCCAATATGACAGGCGTGAGGTGCATTGACTGCATTCGTTTTATTTGTGGAAAATCTTTTTAACTTCCATTTACTTCCTGTAATCCTCTCTGTGTCTTATTTAATCACAAATTTCCCCCTTATTTTATAGATTGGACAGAATATTTTCATGTTCCTCTAATTTGCTTATATCAAATTTATATCTAAACCATGTGCCCATTTTCACTTTATCTTGGTATACAGTGTGAGATGTTGGTCTATGTAAACATAGACCAACAAGCCAAATTGCTTTCCAGCAATGTTTGTCAAATGGTGAGTTCTTGTTTGAAAATCTTGGATCTTTGGGTTTATCAAACACTACATTTCTATGGTTATTTACTCCTGTATATTGTGTACCTAGTCTATTCCAGCTCTCAATTTTTGTTCAAATTAACTTAGTTCTTAAGCTGACATTCAAGGCCTAACTTACCTTTCTAGATATCTGACTACTGTGCCTCACATATTCTATCTTACAGTCATGCAAGACCCCTGAGGTTACTTCAAAAAGAGGCAAAGCCAGGTTAGCTCTCCTGGAAGCCCTTGTTTTCTCTTACTGGCAAATACCAACTAACTAGACCTTGTGCTTTTTCTGACTCTACCTCTGATGTTTCTAGGTATGATTTCAGATTTCCTGAACAAGGAAGAAACATGATTTTTTTTCTGACTATTCTGACCTACTCTCATTTCCCTAAACTGTCTCTCCTTTGCCCTACTTTCTCTCTATCCTCCTTCCACATCTTCATGCTATGTGTTGACTTTGCTTTCCTTTCCTGAATAATGTGCTGTCTTCTGGCTTATAGAACAAAAGCTAGACTTGAACTTTTCTACTGACTTGATTGTGGTATTTTTATTTTTGTACCATCTCGGTTCTGACAGCTGGTTTCTGAGTTCACATTTAACTGGTCGGTATGTGCTCTCAACTGCCCCTTCAGTGGTCACTTGTAGTTTTATATTATCTGGACCATAGGGTTGACCAAGAAACTCTTCTTCTAGATCTCTTAAAAGGGCATTACTTGAGCTTCTATTCTTGGTCCCCCTTTTTTGTTCTCTACACTTTTTGCCCTTGAAAATCTCATCTACTCTTTTAGTTTCAGTTATCACCTCAGTAGACTCCCAAATTATCTCCTCTCCCAAACTCTCTTAACTCCATTCCTATATCTTGAAATGTCTTCTCCAGGTTCCAGTGATACTCTAAATTTAACATATATAAGAGACAACTTATCATTTCATTTAGCTTAATTGACTCTACCTTCTGACTTTTCTATTTCTGTCTGACACTGTGATATTTCCAGATAAGACCTGCTGTGAATTAGGCCTAAGGGTCTCCCATGGTACAGGTTAAGACTTCTTAATTTCCAGTTGACTAGATAAATTTCTAAGGTTCTAGATAGTTTTCTGCTTAGAGTTAAATGACCTATTTTAAGCTTAATGTTAAACATTAATAAAATTAATTACATTTGCTTTCCAATAACCATTTCCTTTTGTAGCTAAGGGACTCTTCTCAGCTCAGGACCCAGACATGCTAACTAGTTTCAGTTATGGAGGAACCCTTCCCCAAAAGAGGGGGACAAAGCTTTTTTCTTGAACTTTCTGGGTCTTTATATCTCTACCCAAAACCCTCAGGTAAGTTTCCTAACCTCTGTGGGCCTAACAGCAGTTTAGTGTTGTTTTAATGAAATAAGACAAAGTGAAAAAAAATCAGAAGTAAAAGAACAGATTACATGGTTAGGTACAAGCATATAAGAAAAACTGAATTATAATGGACAAAGAATTCTGATGAAGATTTATAGAGAGAGAGTAACTGAAACATAATTATTACAAAAATTTATTTCGATTTAGATTGTTAGGAAGCAAATGTTGTTAAGTCATTTTTCAGTCATGTCTAACTCTCCATGACCCCATTTAGGGTTTTCTTGGCTGTGGTACTAGAGTGGCTTGCCATTTCCTTCTCCAGGTCATTTTATAGATGAGGAACTAAGGCAAATAGAGCTAAGTGACTTGTTCAGGGTCACACAGCAAGTAAGTGTCTGAGGCCAGATTTGAACTGAGGAAGATGAATCTTTCTGACTCCAGGTCCAGCACATTGCTACCTAGCTGCTTATGAATCTTAATTCCTCTGCTATCAATAATAGTTGCATAGGGCTAAGAATGGTCGGGATTTAAGTATTGCTAATCTGTTAAAGTTTTCCATTCTTGTAAAGCTTCCCTGTTCTTGTCAGGAATACTTAACACAAGACAGATTTCCATGATGATAGTGGAAATTCTTGTACCCTAACCAATCAGAAAGCATAAACGCCCATGTTAATCACTATCATGTTCCTCAGTTTGTGATCAATGTTGCTATCCTGATGTTTGCCACTTTTGTCTATAAAAAGGCAATAGAAGTTCTCACTACTGAGGGGGAGGGAGCAGCAGCAGCAGACTCATGAACAGCAAGAATTTGTCCACTAACATAACAATCACTACCTATTTACAGAATGGTCAGCTTTGAATAGAAGTGCTGATGTATAGTTGAAATAGGAACCAGCAAAACTCTAGGGAGTCTTTAGAAGTGTGTATAGTTTGTATTATTGATAGAAGCCCTGGAACTATCCCCATTGTGGAAGATGAATGGATGGCTCTGGGATTTGTTTATCCACTGACTGCCTCTTGCTGAACACTATAGCTCCCAATGATGGAAAACCTGTCCTTTTAGACCGACTTTCTGCTGTTACCAAAAAACATATCCAACTTGGATCAATTTCCCAGTCATTCTAGACAGGTGGAGGTCCACCTCCACCGAAGCAATTTCAACCCTTTCATTTTGCAGCTTTTTAATAATCTAAATGCATACCTTTTTCCCAGTGATATAATATGGCACATAGTAAATGTCTTAATAGTTATAGGATCACTTAAATGAGCAATTTTCTTTGTGCTTCTCTTACACTCGAGAACAACAGCTACCAGGGAATCTTTAGCATGGGAAGTTTTGTCCCCTGAGTGACCCAGGGAGTAGGAGAGTAGAGAGGTAGCAATGTTTAGATGATAGACAAGAGACCAGACAAGAAACCAATTGGGCTAATTCTGTGAGGGGGAAGTCAGGAAACATTGATCTGAGGCAGTAACTTCCCTCAGAAGCTTCTATTTGAAAGGTCAGGTGGCGGCGGCAGCTAGATCATGGAGTGTCCCTTGGGAAAAAGGCATACATCAGGCTCTTAACTACATCTTGCGACATAAATATAGAGATGTATGTTTGACCCCTTGAGGCAGTCTCTATATACAGAAGAAGGTGTTCAAGTAGGAAAAGTGGGTTAAAATGGAAGATTGGGATGAGGAGGACTCAGGGCAAAGAAAGCAGATCACCTTTAGAATATCACAAGGAAATCCAGAACATCTCAGAAAAGGAGGAGGAAGACAAGAATGATGATGAAGATGAAGACAGTGATGATGATGAGGAGTTAACTTGCAAGGTCTGTGCTCTGCTAGAATCAAATCTCCTGTCCTCCAACTCTGCCATCTCTGCCTCTTTCTGGGATAGGGGAAGAAAAGGTATCTTAAATTTCTGCCCTCTTTCTGCCCTTCAAATCAGTCAAATAGGAACAAGGATAGGGCATGATCCCAAGCTAACTCTTCCCCTCAAGGACCACAGGTAATATGCTGTAATGGCAAGCCCAGAAGTAGTTCACACCTTGTTTCAGCTATTAACACCTTGTTTCATTTCAAGTTTCTTTTGAGCCTTGTATCAAGTCTGTTAAGAAACAGAATGTGTGAACCCCACAACTTGTGAACTCTACAACTCATGAACTCCTGCAACAGGAAGCTAATGACCATGTATAAGGAGAGGCCCAGGGCTTGAGACAGCAGAACTGAGAAGAGGACTCTTGTGGAGGTAGAGTCAAGAAGGCTTAGATCAGGGATGTCCAGGTGGAGCAGTGAGTAAGAGCGCCAACCCCCCAGGATTGGTTCCGGCCTCAAATACTTGGCACCCACACAAAATAACTGGCTGTGTAACCTTGAGCAAGTTACTTAACCCCAATTGCTTTAAAAAAAAAAAAGAAAAAAAGAAGGCTTAGATCCTATCTTGTGGAGGCACCCAAATGACTTCCAAGATTATAGTAGGACTGTTCCAACCCCTCAAAGAGAGTGGCAACTTCCACTGAAGAGTGTGTATCATTGACATAGATTTAGTTGTAGAGTGACATGCTGGCTGTCCATAACCCACCAATATTTTCCATCTTCTCCCACTAACTGTAGGACAAATAGAAGTTTAAAACCCCTCTCCACCCTCACCCCATTGCCTTCTAGCAGCAAGGGGATCCATCTCATGCAATACAAAATTCCAGGTAGGAGGAGGAAAAGAACATTGCCATAATGCAAGTGCTCTAAGATGCTGAAGTCATATTCTGGATTGTATCTCAGTTCAATAGCCTGGTGTGGGTAGCGGGGAAGGCTGGTGGTAAACTATAGACTATTGGGAGTTAAATCAATTTGTGGACATGGTTTTCCTGTGACTATGACTAAACCGCTCTTGGCCATGCCCTATAAATGGCATGATGTAGAAGACCTGGTTAATGCCTTCCCCTTCCTGTCCTGCTCCCCACTTTCTTAAGGGAGGAAGACTTAGCCTGAATGATTTTACTTGACAGGGAATGTAGTATACCTTTACTGTCCTGCCCTAAAGTTATCTTAATATCCCTGCCATTTACCACCAATGGGTGGTATGGATAGTAGCCAATCTCCAACTTGACCCTCACTTTATAATCCTCTAAAAACTTGATAGGATATTGTGAAAAATGGAGGTAAAAGTGAGTACTACCCTGAATGCCTTGAGAATCTGTTTAGAACAAGAGGAGTGGCACAATTAACCCAGATAAGATACAAGTACAGTCCCAATAGGTCAAATTCCTGGGAGAACAATGGGTGGGAGCACAGAGAGACATCCTTGAGAAAATCTCAAGTTCCCAACACCTAATAAAGAAGATTGCACTTTGAATATATTGTTGGACAATTGGTAAATTCTAAATTTAGGGATCATTATGGGACCCCTCTGCACTGCGAAGTGACATACTGTATAACTGGAGTAGTGATTGCAGCAACAAACCTCAATGGAACCTACTGGCAGTCTAGCCATCCCTTCCACTTGCATTCCTACCACTCACTTATGCCACTAGATCACCTACTCAAATGGAATCGGACTGGATTCCACAGCAGAAGGACACAGCCAGCACCTAGAGACCTCTCTAGACCTGAATATTTAAAGAGACCATGGTCAATTAACCTCATTTGAGAAGAAATTATTAGTCTGCTATTGGATCTTGATGGAAATAGAGAGTCTGACCAGGAACATTCGTGTAACATTGGGACCTGAGATTCCTATACTGCAATGGGTCTTAACCAAGACCAAATTCCATAATGCTGGGTGGGACAAGAAGTAAAATGGAAATACTGTATACAAAGATGAGTGAAGCCCAGACCCAGAGGGGTGAGTAAGCTTCATGAGTTAGTGACCAGAGGAGATATATCTGAAGCTAACCTATTGCCAACATCCTAACTGTTTGGGGCCCTCATTGATAAAAACCTCCTGAAGGACATAGAGACCTGGTTTACTACTGGAAACTGTTGCATTTAAAAACGGTCAAGTCCAGGGGTGGCTAGGTGGTGCATTGAATAGAGCACCAGCCCTGGAGTCAGGAGGACCTGAGTTCAAATCCAACCTCAGACACTCAACACAAAAACTAGCCATGTGACCTTGGGCAAGTCACTTAACCACAAGTGCCCTCCAAAAAGCAAATAAAATAAAATGGTCAAGTCCAGCAACCATCAAAGTAGTTCAAGATGAGGCAATTTATAGAGGCATGCTTAATCAACTCAATAGGCAGAACTATGATTGCTGCTCGCCAGTCCATACTTACAATAGCCCACTGGACTAACCTTCTGGTCTTGTTGGCTTTCCAGTCAGCAAAATGTTTAAAAAGCCGAGCCTGTATCTTCCACCTGGAGTCCTGGCTCCAAGGTTTCTATGGCTTGAACTCCAGGTCTAGTGGGGATCACTGGTGGCACCTGAATCTGAGAGGGACAAATGAAATAGAGCAAGACAAACCCCTTAGCTATGACATCTAAAAGAAGGTGATGGTAGTGGTGAAATAAGTTCATGGTGCCTGAGCTGCCATTGAATGGTGTATACACACACATACATATTGCACATAATATAGATATAGAAATATATGGATAATATACACATGCATGTACACAGAAACACGTACACACATATGTATATGTATGTATTTCTATATGGCTATTAACTTGAATTTCTTCCTTTGAATCCTTCCATTCCTATTCTTTGACAATTTCAGAGAGGCTTTTAGACTTATAAATCTGAATCACTTCCATATATGTCTCTATCAGAGAAACTTGCTGAAAAAAATTTTTCCCAGTTAACTTTCTCTTCAAATTTAACTACATTTGTTTTGTTTGTGTAAAACTTTTAAAGTTTATACAATCAAAATCATCCATTTTATCTTCTGTGATGATCTTTATCCCTTGTTTAGTTGTAGATATAAAAGATAATTTTTTCCTTGCTTCTCTAATTTGTTCTTGATCTGAATTTTTATATATAAGTCATTTATACCCATTTGGGACTTGTTTTATCTAATCATGTGAGATGTTCTAATCCTAATTTCTATGAAACTCCTTTTCGGTTTTCGCAGCAGTTTTGTGGGATGGTGAGTTCTTACTACTAGAAATTGTAGTCTTTGGGCTTAAAGAATACCAGGCTATTAAGTCCCTTGCTTCTTGTGTTGTGTAACTTGTTCCACTGTTTTTTTTTCTGTGTGTGTGTGTGTGTTTATATGAGTACTAAATTGTTTTGATTGTACTACTTTGTATCATAATTTGAGATCTGGTATTGTTATTCCCTCTTCCTATTTTTTCCCCACTATTTCTGTTGAGATTATCGGTGAATTTTGTTATAATTTTTTCTACATAGGTCTATAAAATAATCTATTTGTTTATTGGTATGTCACTGACTAAATACATTAATTTAGTTAGTATTCTCATTTTTATTATGCTGATGTTTCCTACCCATCTGTAAAGAGTATTTTGTAGTTGTATTTACAGAATTCCTCATTAAGTCTTGGTAGACTCCTAAATACATTTGGCAGTTGTTTTCTTATTTTATTTTTCAAGTAACAAGTTTGCACAAATTTATCCTTTTTCATGTAAAGTCCTGCTAATTAGAAGGAGGGCACAGAGAATAGAATGTGGAGCCTGGAGCCAGGAAGACCTGAGGTCAAATCCAACCTTACACACTTACTAGCTATGTGACCCTGGGCAAATCGTTTAATCCTGTTTGCCTCAGTTTCATCATCTGTAAAACAATCTGGAGAAGGAAATGCAAAACCACACCACTATCTTTCCCAAGAAAATCCCAAAAGGGCTCATGAAGAGATGGACATAACTAATAATGACTAAACAACAAGCTTAACCCTGGTCCTGTTGGAAAGACCTTGGATTTTTACATGTAACACTTGTCTTTGGTTTTAAATATGTACTATTTATTATGGTAAGAAAAATTTCATTTATTCTTACACTTTCTATTTTTAAGCATAAGTAAAGATAAGAATTTAAGCAAAGATAAGGTTTTGTATTTTGTTAAAAATCTTTTCAAGATCATTTGATATAATTGTAGTTATTAATATGATATTAAAATGTTTTTTATCATTTTATAGTCTTCTTATATTAAACCAGTGCTACATTACTAGCATAAATATGATCTGAACCTAGTGTATATATTTTTAATATGCTGTCATAACATATTTACTAATTTAAAAAAATTTGCATTAATGTGCTTTGCCTTTCCCTGATTTATATATCAAAACTATATTGAGATATTGCAAGGGTACCTTCTTTTTCTATTTTGCAAATAGTTTATGTAAAATTAGAATGAATTATTCTTTGAATGTTTGGTAGAATACACTTTTAAATCCATGTGGCCCTGGATTTTTTCCCCCATTTGGGAGTTCATTAATATTTTGTTCAATTTATTTTTCTGACAACAGATGATTTATACAATTTCTCTCTCTCTCTCTCTCTCTCTCTCTCTCTCTCTCTCTCTCTGTCTCTCTCTTCCTGACTATTGTATAATTATGTAACAATTCATTTATTTCTTATAAGTTCTCAGTTTTGGTTTCCTAATTGTATGTAATTAGGCAAAAAAGTTCCTGATTATTTCCTCTTCAATTCTTGTGAATTCTCCTCTTCTTATTTTGATATGAACGACTTGGCTTTCTTCCCTCCCCCCCTTTTTTTTTGCTTTTTGGAGGGCAATTAGGGTTAAGTGACTTGCTCAAAGGTGCATGGCTCATAAGTGTGTCAAGTGTCTGAGGCCAAATTTGAACTCAGGTCTTCCTGACTCCAGGGCCAGTGCTCTATTCATTGTGCCACCTAGCTGCCCCTTCTTCCCCCCTCTTTTGAAATCAAACTATTTAACTGTCTACTTTGTTAACTTTCCCCCTCAAAAATTCCCTGGATTTATTTATTGATTCATTGTTGGGTTTAAAAGCCATTTTGGCTTTAAATTTTGTTGTTAATCTCTTTTTGGAATTTTTAGGCTTTCCAATTTGGTGTTTTCTAATTGGATTTTTTAATTAGGATTTTTTAACATGTTTTTCTGGTTTTCTTTTAGTTCCTGAGGTTCACTGATTTAGTCTTTCTTTGTTTTGTTTCTTTAGAGAGTTCATTTAAAGGTATTGATTTCCTTCTAAGTACTGCTTTAGTGCCATTCCATAAAATTTTATATGTTGTCTCATTGTTGTCATTTTACTTGATATTTTCCATTGTTCTGAGACCAACCAATTTAAAAAAAATAAATTTAGTCCAATCAATTTTAATCCCTTTAAGAAGGCTCTTTATTAAATATCATTTTTTATTGCAATAATGTCAGTAACATATATGTTAGTATTTCTGTTTCTGCATTTTGGGGGGGGGGTGAGTTTCTATGCCTCAATACAGAATCAATTTTTAGAAAGATGTAATGCATGGATAAGGGTATTAAAACTCCTTTCTTTTCCCATTAGTTGTTAGAGAGCTGTCATCTGATAGATCCAAACCTGGGTCAGGAATCTGTAGAGCTCAGACCATGAGGACAGTGAACAGACCTCACCCAGTATCACATTACTATGGGAACACTAAAAACTTGCTGACCCACATTATGAGCTGTGAAAGCAGTGGAAGAACATGAGGACAGAAGCTCAGGTCAAATAGCTCTCCCATGAGTATGCAGACAGCAGAACCAACATAGAATCCAAAGTCAAGAAGTAGGTTGGAAGAATGAGAAAATGCAAAAAAGAAACCCACAATAAATAGCTGAAGATGAAGAATGAAGCTCAAGACAAAAACAAAGAAGATAATGAACTGAAAACATCTACAAAACTTCTACTCAAAGAAAAATATGCAACATGGTCACAAGTCCAATAAGAAATTCCTATAAGAGTTAAAGAAAGTTGCAAAAGAGCTAAAAAGTGATTTTAAGAACCAAATGAGAATGGTAGAGACAAAAATAGGAAAAGGAATGAGTACCATCTGAAAAGAGAGCTATCAGCTTTGAAAAAGAGGTATAAAACTCTATGGAAGAAAATAACTCCTTGCAAATTAGGATAGGCTAAATGATTTCATGAGACATCAAAAAATAATACAACAAAGTTAAAAGTCCAAAAAAAAATACAGAAAACTGTGAAAAATTCAAAGGAAAAACAGCTCTCCTGGAAAAGAGATAAAGGAGAGAGAATTTAAGAATCAGTGGACTACTATCGTTTTCCATTTGTTTCAGTCATATCTGACTCTGTGATACCATTTGGGATTTTCTTTGCAAAGATACTAGAGTTGTCTGCCATTTCCTTCTCCAGTTCATTTTACAGATGAGAAACTGAGGCAATCAGGGTTAAGTGACTTGCTCAGGATCACACAACTACTAAGTGTCCAAGGTCAGATTTAAACTCAGGAGGATGAGTGTTCCTGATTCTCAGCTCAGTGCTCTCTATCCACTGTGCTACCTCACTGCCCAAAGATAACTGTCAAGAGAGGAATTTGAACCATGCCTTCAGGGGAGACTGTGACTTGAATGCAGTGCCTTAGACCATGTGGCCATCACTGAAAGGTAAGAAAAAAACAAAAACAAAACTACACATCATATTTAAAGAAATAATAAGAAAACTTCAATATGTCTCAGAATCAGAGGGTAAAGAAGAAGTAGAAAGAATCTACCAGTTACCTCTTGAAAGAAACCCCAAAATGAAAACCAGAAATCCAGAGCTTCCATATCAGGAAAAAAGTATTACAAGTTGCCAAAAAAAAATTGACTATTAAGGAGTCAAAGTCAGGATTACATAGAATTTAGTAGCCATCATTATAAAGGAGTAGGAGGGCTTGGGATATGATATTCAAAGCAAAAGATCTAGAATTACGACCAAGAATAACCTACCCAGCAAAACTGAGTATAATCCTACAGGTGAAAAAATAAACCTTTAACAAAATAGAGGATTTCCAAGCATTCCTAATGAAAAGTCCATAGCTGAGTGGAAAATTTGACATATAAACACATGAGTAAAGAGAAACAGAAAAAGATAATTATGAGTGAGCAATTTTAAGAGACTAAATCAAATTAAACTGTTAACATTCTTCTATCAGGAGATGATACATGTAGCCTATTAGAACTTATCATCATCAGAGATCACAGTGAGTAATTTGTCCAGTCCAGCTGACCATAGGAAGATAGATCTGTAGACACTGTGAATGGGGTTATACATGAGCACAATACATGCAAAGCACTCCAGAACCCAGGGAGAGGTTATGCATCATGGCAACAGGGTGTCCCAGAACTTTACCAGGTCACCACAGTGGAGAAATGTACCAGCTGGGAGCTTTTTGCCCACTGCTTAGTGTTGAGACATAGAATCAGGATGGAATCAGAAGGGAACCTGAACAAGGGAGTGGTATTCCCAGGTAGGGAGGACCTTTACTGTGTCTGGAGAAAGGAGGAAGTTCAGAGGCTAGCAAAAGCAGCAGTAGTGACAATGGTGTGACTTAAACACCAAGAGAAGAGTAGTCTCATTTAATTAGTCCAGCCTTTGAAGAATAACCAAATCAAGAACCCTATACTAAAGGGAAGCCTACAAAATTCTGCTCTTCTGGACAGAGCTGACAGTCAACTCCTATACAGTCTTAAACAGTCCAGGAAGGAACTTGCAAAGCTTTGACCAGGGAAACAGCAATTAGACATTTTATCCTTTCAGACTACTGAAAGATTTCAGGTCCCCAGCTTGTCCCTGAGATCTGAGAATAGCACAACACTCAATACCTAGGAAAATAGCAATGGGACCAGCCTCTGTCTTTCCTTCAGAAATGTTGCAGAGTCTTAATGGAAGACTCTGGAGTTAAGAGGGGTTAGGTGAGGCTTCTTGTAGGAGGTGGGATTTAAGTTAGGACTTAAAGGAAGCCAGGGAGTCCAGTAGTCAGAGGAAAGTAGGGACAGAATTCCTGGCATTGGGATAGCCAAAGATAATGTCTGGAGTTGAGAGATGGAATGTCTTGTTGGTAGAAAAGGCAGGGCACCAGAGTTACTGTATTGAAGAGTATATACTGGAGAGTAAGGTGTAAAGACTGGAAAGGTAGGAGGGGTTTAGTTTATGAGGGGCTTTGAATACCAAACGGAGTATTTTGAATTAGATCTTGGAGGTAATAGGAAACCACTAGAGTTTTTTGAGTAGGGGTAGTGACATGATCAGACTTGCATTTTAGAAAAATCACTTAAATAGCTGAATAGGGGATGGGTTGGAATGGGGAAAGACTTGAGGCAGGCAGACTTACCATTAGGCTATTGCAATAATCAAGGTGTGAGGTGATGACCTACACCAGGGTGGTGGTAGTATAAGAGGAGAGAAGGGGGCACATTTGAGAGATATTGCAAAGATGAAATCAACAGAACTTGGCAACAGTTTGGATAATGGGGGTAAAACTTGGTGAGGAATCAAGGATAATTCCTAGGTTGCAGGCCTGAGGGACTGGGAGGATGATGTTGCCCTCTACAGTAATGGGGAATATATAATAATAACAGAATCCAAGAGGCAATAATAGAAAGGAAAATATCATTCCAAATAATTACAAAGTGCATAAGTATCTGAGGATCCATCTAAAAAAGTCTAAAAATAGACTTGTATAGATTTAATTGCAAAGGACTCCTTAAAGAAATAAAGAACAGCTTAAATAGTTAGAGTAATATTCAGTGCTCATGGCTGGGACATACCAATATATTAAAATGATAATACTGCCAAAGTTATTTTATGTTTTTAGTGCCATACAATTAAATAACCAAAGAATACTTTTAGAAAACTTGGTAAAATAGTAACAAAATTTATTTGGAAAGAACAAAAGATAAAGAAAGGAGGGAAAAGTTGAAAAGAGGTAGGGGCAATGGAGGAATAGCATTTCCAGTTATAGAACTCTATTATAAAAGGAACAGTCATCAAAACCATCTGGTACTGGTTAAATAATAGAGAGATAGATCAATGGAACAGACTAGACAAGGAAGAATCAGAAATAAAGGCTATGTGGTGGCAAAGAATTGGAAATTGAGGGGAGGCCCATCAACTGGGGAATGACTGAACAAGTTGTGGTATATGAATGCAATGGAATACTATTGTTCTATAAGAAATGATGAATAGATGAATTTCAGGAAAACCTGGAAAGAGTTATACAAAGTGATGTTGAGTGATCAGAACCATAACACTGTACACAGTAACAGTAATATTGAATGATAACCAATTTTGATAGACTTAGCTCTTCAAATGATCTAAGATAATTTTAAAAAACTTAGGATAGAAAATGCTATTCACATTCAGAGAAAGAACTATGGAACTATGCAGATCAAAGTATACTATATTCTGTCTTTCTTTTTTTGCTCATTGATAAAGGAGGAAACATAAATTATTTAGGAAAAAATTTCATACTTGATAAAAACTTGTTGGGAAAACCAGAAAACAGTCTGGTAGAAATTAGGCTTAAACTGTCACTTATGCCATATTCCACAATACATTCTAATTGTATCTGTGGCATTAATATTAGAGATCATGCTATTAAAAATAGAAAGGAAGGGGTGGCTAGGTGGCTCAGTGAATAGAGCACCAGCCCTGAAGTCAGGAGGGCCTGTGTTCAAATATCACCTCAGACACTTGACACACTTATTAACCGTGTGACTTTGGGCAAGTCACAACCCCAATTGCCCTCCAAAAACAAACAAAAAGAAGGGAAGCAGATTATATATGTCTTGTAGCATTGAGTGAGAAATATATTCTTAACCAAACAAAGGACAGAGGTAATTACAACAGATAAAATAGACATCTTAAGCTTCTCTGTGGAGAAAATTAAATCAAATAGAAGAAATGAAATAGTCAAATGGGAAAAAATTGTATCAGTTTTCTCTAATAAGTGCTTGCTATCCAAAATAAAAATCAGTTAATAGATGTATATGACCAATAGACATTCTTCAATAGATAAGTGATCAAAGGATATGAACAAACAATTCTCAAAAGCACAATCACAAAGTGTTTACAACCACATGAAAGAGTGCTCCAAATCACTAATAGTAAGAGAAATGCAAATTAAAATAACCCAGAGAAGGGTTGTGGGTAGAGATGAGAGACAGACTCTGGGAAGAAGCTTGTATGAGAGGAACTAGCAGTCTCTATCGTGTCCCTAACCACCACGTATTACACTAGAAACTTAGGGGTGAGATCTGGGTCTCTCTTGACTGAACTGAGATATTTCATTTCTAATGGCAGAGCTCTGTATTGTCCAGTCTATTTTCTCATATGTATACTTTTTCCAATTTCTGTTTTGCTATTGGCTCAGATAAATGAGTTTCTTTGCTATTTGCTATGTGTGTCCATTGTGTAACTGGTCTTTGGAGGGAATAAAGTCAAACCTTGATGTTAAAGCTTGTGATCTCACTTTCTCATTAAGAAAAAGAGATCAAGAGTTTATCATGAGCCTAAAAATTACATTCACTAGACTAATACTATTTAAGGGAGCAGGTAGATATAATTGTATCCTGAAACTCATTCTCTGTATTAGGAGCAAAACGTAGTGTGTGGAACAGCAAGAAGACCAGTGTCACTGGATCTCAGAGAATGAGGGGCTGAAAAAAGAAAGCTATGTGTGTATGTGTGTGTGTTGGGGGAGTTGGGTTGGTGTGGGGTGGCAGGGCAGGGCAAGTAATGAAGAGCTTTGAATGCCAAATGAAGGATTTTATATT
>NW_027185867.1:2833863-2948863 GCF_028583685.1 Petaurus breviceps papuanus | reverse complement strand
GAAACTGAGGAACCTAAATATTAATTGGATTCTGCTGATCTTCTCCTAGGAACCCAGATAAGAGGTAAGCACCCTTTTCTTTGTTCTCTTCCCCAGACCGTTCAGTTCCTACTGTATTCCTGACTGTGAGTCCCCTGGAGTGCCCAGACACTTCCAGCCATGTCTGAAGCTTCACTGACTTCTGGGTGGTCAGTCAGACTGTTGACTGTTGTATAAGGGGATGCCCTTGTGCTGGGTTGGTCACATTTTTTCTCCCCTCTGTCGTGGGTTGATGAGATGAATAGTGAGAGGCTGCTAGGATGGGAAATTCAGGGGAGGAGACCTTAAGGAAAGCACTTAGTGTTCCATTGTAACACAAGCTAACCTCAGTGTAATCTAGAAAAGTGATTTGTGAAGGGGATTTATAAAAAAGTTTAGTAAGAAATTTGGTCTAGGAAGACGAGGGGCTGGTGCAGAGGCCTGGACAAGGACTGATCAATGTGGCGGCAAGTTGACCCACCAACCACAGGGGTCATTGCCAGGCCTATCACTGCGGGTCTGGGACTGGACGGAGCTGGCTACAGAAGCCACAAAATGACAGAGAGAAGCTAACCTCCCACTGAAGACAGGTCAGCAAGCCTGCAGGAAGGGGCCAGCACAGCACTCTGGGAGCTGAGCCCAGCCCCGGCTGAGCCAGAGGTTTTAGCCTCAGGCAGCCACAACCAGCCACCAGTTGGAGGGACTTCAGATCACCAGAAGCTGTGGTGGTTTGCAGAATTATCAACCCATAGATGCTAAGGACAAAGGGAGAGGTCAGTGCAGTGTGGACTTTGGGACCTGGGAATTTGGGAGTGCAGTCAGCCTTTGCCTCCAGGCCGAGAAGAGAATGAAGAGCTGTGGCTGTGCAGCTGCCATCACGTGGCTGCTTCAGAGCTCCTGGCCTCCAGTTTGCAGGGGGACCAAGTGACCAGTCTGAGGGGTAATTGCTCTTGCTTTAACTTGCTTGGGTTTGGATTGCTGTCTAGGGTGGAGGTCCTGGGGTGAGTGACCAGTTTGCCAGAGCATGGGGAAGCTTCAGAGAAGGCATCCAACTAATAGCTCCAGCAGCTGAGAAAACCCCAGAAATTTGGGACAAAGCTCCCCCCTCTGGTAGCAGAGTTCTACTGTGGCAAAAAGCTTAGAAGTCAAGTAATTGAGTGGCAGCATGGGCAAACAAAAGAAGCAAGGCAAGCACAGTAATCCAACTTTGGACCTCCTTTTTTGGGGACCAAAAGGATCAAAGCATGGAACAGGAGGAAGACAGCAAAGTCAGAACTCCTGCACCAGAAGCTTCCAAGAAAAGAATAAGCTGCTTACAGGCCGTAGAGGAACTTAAGAAGGATTTTGAAAACCAAATAAGAGAAGTGGAGAAAAAAATGGGAAGATAAATGAGAATGATGCAAGAAAATTATAAAATGAGAGTCAACAACCTGACTGAGGAAAATAACATCTTAAAAAATAGACTAACTCAAATGGCAAAAGAGGTTTAAAAAGCCAATGAGGAGAAGAATGCCTTAAAAATCCCAATTTGCCAGATGGAAAAAGAATCTCAAAAGCTCTCTGAAGAGAATCATTCCTTCAGAATTAGATTGGAGCAAATGGAAGCTAGTGACTTTATGAGAAATCAAGATACCATTAAACAGAGCCAAACAAATGAAAAAATAGAAGGCAATGTGAAATATCTCATTGAAAAAACCACTGACCTGGAAAATAGATCCAGGAGAGATAATTTAAAAATTATTGGACTACCTAAAAGCCATGACAAAAAAAGAACCTAGAAATCATCTTCCAAGAAATTCTCAAGGAAAATTGCCCTGATGTTTTAGAACCAGAGGGCAAAATAGAGGTTGAAAGAATCCACTGATCACCTCCTGAAAAAGATCCCAAAAAGAAAACTCCAATGCTTATTATAGTCAGGTTCCAGAGTTCCCAGATCAAGGAGAAAATATTATAAGCAGCCAGGAAGGAACAATTTGAATACTGTGGAAACACAATAAGGATAACACAGGATCTGGCTGCTTCTGCACTGAGGGATTGAAGGTCTTGGAATATGATATTTTGGAGGTCAAAGGAGCTGAGAATAAAACCAAGAATCACCTACCCAGCAAAACTGAGTATTATATTTCAGGGGAAAATATGGTCATTCAGTGGAATAGAGGACTTTCAAGCATTCTTATTTTTCATTTTTGTTGTTTTGCTTGGCTAATTCTTGGTTCCTCATAGAGTTATTTGTTTCCATTTGTTTAATTCTGGTTTTTAGCAAATCATTTTCCTTGGTTAATTTTTGAAGCTCCTTTTCCATATCATACACTTTTCTTTTTAGAGAGATGTTTTCTTCATTATAATGTTTTTCGGATTCTGCTATTTTCGTTTTGAGAGAATGATTCATTTTGTCTTCTATCTCTCTCATTTTGCTTTCAAAGTTCCTTTTGATCTCATCTAGGAGAGCCTTCTGTGCTTGGGATCCATTCCCTGTTGAAGTCTCAGCTATGGGTGTGGAGTCCACATTGTCTCCCTCTGAGGTTGGTTCCTCCCTCTGAGGATAGTAGGACTCCAGAGTCTTTGTAGTCTGCTTTCTACCCATTTTGAGACAGTGTCCTAGCCACGCCCTTCCTCTAGGATCCCAAGCCTTTACTGTAGAGGGTTTTTCCCTGGGGCAAGAGTTACTATATCTTCAGGGTTAGAGGAGGGGTTTGGAGCAAGTAGGGTTCACTCTGTCATCCTTGTCTTTGGAGGTCCTGAAAGGGGCCTGCCGAGCTGTCCTCGGCGGGAGGTTAGCTCCTCTGTGTCATTATGTGGGTTCTGCAACTCCAAAGTGTGTTTAGAGTCCCCTTTTTACATGGATTGGGGAGGGTGGAAGCCGGAGCCGCGGGAAGGTCTTGCTTCTACTCCGCCATCTTGGCTCCGCCCCCCGACTTTCAAGCATTCTTGAAGAAAAAACCAGAGTTGAATAGAAAATTTGACATTCAGATACAAGAAGCAAGAGAAGCATGAAAAGACAAACGGGAAAAAAATCACAAGGAACTTATCAATATTGAACTACTCACATTCGTACATGGAAAAATGATAATTGTAACTTAGGAAACTTTTCTCAGTTTGAGAATAGTTGAAGGGAATAGAAAAATGTGTGTGTATATATATATATATATGTATATATACATAATATAGGAGGGTATATGGGCGTCTGAATGCATATGTGAGAATGTGTATATCTGTGTATAGGTATACATAGACAGAGGGTACAGGACCAGTTGAATAGGAAGGGATGATACTTAAAAGGTGAAATTAAGAGGTGAGAGAGGAATATAATGAGAGGAGATGAGGAGAGATAGAATGGGGTAAATTATCTCATATAGAAGAGGCAAGGGAAAACTGTTACAATGGAGGGCAAAAACAGGAAGGCAAAAGGGAATGAGTCAACCCTGTTCTCAATGAATTTGGCTTAGGGAGGGAATAACATATACACTAAAAAGGGTATCTCACCCTACAGGAGAGTAGGGGGGAAGGGGATGAATGGGGTATGATGGAAGGGAGGGCAGGTTGCAGGGGAGGGAAGTTGGAAGAGCCCACTTTGGAAAAGGGACAGAATCAAAGTAGAAAATAGAACAAGTAGGGGGTGGGATGGGATGGAGGGAAATATGGTCAGTCTTTCACAATATATCCACTATGGAAATGTTTTGCATGGCTACACATGTACAGACTATGTTGAATTGCTTTTCTTCCCAGTAAGGATGGGTGACAAGGGAGGTAGGGAAAGAATCTGGAATTCAAAGGTTTAAATATATATAATTATTATTTTACATGTAACTGGGAAATAAGATATACAGGCACTGGGGCATAGAGATCCACCATGCCCTACTGGAAAGTTGGAGGGGTGATGGGAGCAGACATAGGAGAGAGAAGATTGGGGGAGGGGATATTCAGTGGGATCACTGTTTTGGGGTGGTGAGTAGGGGAAAATGGGGAGAAAATTTGTGACTCAAGATCTTGTGGAAATGAATGATGTAAACAAAAAAATTAAATTAAATTAAGAAAAAGAAATTTGGTCTACAAAATTTTAAAGAAAAGGCACCTTGCTCTGCTTGAACAGATTTTTACCCTGTGTTGTTCTGTGGGTCCTTGGGGGAGGAGGGGAAGGAGACCTCTGCACCTGTTTTTCTTTGGGGGTCACTGTGCCTGGGCTTTGGGTTCTCTGTACCTTGTGTTAACGTAAAACTTTATATGCACTTTCTAGTATATGTAGCTCAAAATTCCCAGGAGGATGGGCATGGAGAGCTAGAATACTTAGGGAAGCTCTTCATCTGATAATTTTCAAAGATAAAAGAGACAAAGAACTACAGATTGAAAGTATAGCTCTTTAAGAAAGTAGAGGGAATTGCATTGTAAAATTCTCTTATTGTAAAATTTGAGTGCAACTTGGTAAACTCTTGTATTAGTTTGGAAAGTCTGTGGGTTACATCAGTCCAGAGGAAAAGGTTATTTGGAGCTTGGAATTGCCACCAGGTGTCTTCAAAAAAAGTGAACTTATGGAAAATAATCTTTTCTTTTTGAAGTGCTAAGAGTATTGTACCTTAGAAATTAAAATGTTATCATTTGTGATTATGAATCCAAAGTTGATTTGCTCATCCAACCAAATTAAGGTCACCTGATTGGTAATTAATTGGTTTTGTTTCAAGTTTTAAATACATGACAATGCTTATGATATGGTTATATTTCTAAATTTTCTTATATTGAGTAATTTAATAAACAATTTTATCACATGTGTTGTTAGAAAAGTAATTTCTCTTACAATCTAGATATTATTAGGTTAAGAACTGTACTGGGTGGAGCCAAGATGGCTGAGTAAAAGCATGAACTCCCTTGAGATTTCCCCCAAACTCCTTCAAATACCTGTAAAAAATGAGTACACAAATTCTAGAGCAACAGAACCCACAAAGACACAAAGTGAAACAAAGTTCCAGCTCAAGATAACCTGGATGGTTGATAGGAAAGGTCTATTGCACTGGGCTGGGAGAGAATGCAGTTCAATATGGGTTGCACAGGCATAGATTGGGCTCCAGCAAACCTGGAGCGGGCATCAGGGGAATGAATAACTGGCAGCTGAGGCAGTTTCCAGCTTCTCAACCCACAAATGCCAAAGACAACTTAGAAGGTCAGTGGGAAAGGTATGTTGGACCTGGGTAAGAGAAGAGTATAGTGCAGCCCTCGTCCCAGCACAGCCACGTGGTGGTGGTGGCAGCATGGTCAGTGGTAGTAGTACTGGTGGCAGCAGCAGCTGCTTCCAGAGCTCTCAGTTCACAGACAGTAAGGGACTGAACAACTGATCAGAAAGAGATTACAGAGATCTTTTTGCTGGCACTGAGGCAGGATTCTGTTGCTTTGTTCATTCTTGGATCTGGTTCACAGTCCTGGGGGGCAGTCATAGGGTGAAGAGGAGCAATGGCATAGCAGAGTTTGTGGTAGTAGTGTAGAGGGAACCTTACTCAGTTCCAGGGCAGAAAATAGTGCTTGTGGTGAATCACTGACCAGAGCAGAGGCCAGGAGAGAAGTAAACACCTCTCCTTAGATCTTACCAGCTTGGAAGAACTGAAAACTTACAGATCCCTAGAAGTATCTCTGAAAAGAGCTGCACAAAACCCCTGAAGCTTGGGCCAGTACCCTCTCCACAATAGAAGCAGAGTGCTACCTTAACAGAGAGTTAAAAAGTCAAGTAACTGACTAGGAAAATGACCAAATAGTGGAAAAAAACTTGGACTATAGAACCTTACTTTGATGACAAGGAAAATCAAAACATACAATCAGAAGACAACAAAGTCAAAGCTACTACACCCAAAGCCTTTAAGAAAAATATGGATTGGTTGCAGATCATTGAAAAGCTCAAAAAGGATTTTGAAAATCAAGTAAGAATAGGGGAAGAAGTGGGAAGAGAAATGAGAGTGATGCAAGAAAATCATGAAAAATGAGTCAACAGCTTGGTAAAAGAGACCCAAAAAATAACACCTTAAAAATAGACTACAGCAAATGGCAAGAGGTCCAAAAAGTCAATGAGAAGAATGTCTTAAAAAGCAGAATTGGTCAAATGTAAGAAGAGTTCCAAAAGTTCACTGAATAAAATAATTCCATAAAAATTGGAATGGAGCAAATGGAAGCTAGTGACTCTAGGAGAAATGAAGACATTATAGAACAAAATAAAAAGACTGAAAAAAAAGAAGACAATATGAAATATCTCATTGGAAAAACTACTGACCTGGAAAATAGATCCAGGAGATGTAATTTAAAAATTATTGGACTACCTGAAAGTCATGATCAAAAAAAGTCTAGAAATCATCTTTCAAGAAGTTATGAAGGAAAACTGCCCTGATATTCTAGAACCAGAGGGAAAAACAGAAATTGAAAGAATCCACTGATTGTCTCCTGAAAGAGATCCCAAAAGGAAAACTCCCAGGAATATTATAGCCAAATTCCAGAGTTCCCAGGTCAAGGAAATATTTTGCAAGCATCTGGAAAGAAACAATTCAAGTATCACGAAACTATAGTCAGGATAACCCAAGATTTAGCAGCTTCTACTTTAAAGGATCAAAGGGCTATGATATTATGGAGGTCAAAGGAGGTAGGATTAAAACCAAGAATCACCTATCCAGCAAAACTGAATGTGATCAATGAGGGGGAAATGAATTTTCAATGTTGTAGAGGAATTTAATACATTCTTGGGAAACCAGAGCTACATAGAAAAATTGACTTTCAAACACAAGATTCAAGAGAAGCATGAAAAGGTAAACAGGAAATCAGAAGGGAATATTAAAGTTGAACTGTTTACATTCCTATATTTCCATGTAGATAATATTTGTAACTCATGAGACCTTTCTCATTAGGGTAGTTGGAGGGAATATCTATAGACAGAGGGCACAGGGTGAGTTGAATATGAAGGGATGATATCTAAAAAAAAAATTAAGAGGTAAAAAAGGAATGTACTGGGAAAAGTAGAAAAGGACAAGTAGAATGGAGTAAATTAACTCACATAAAAGAGGCAAGAAAAATCTTTTACAGTGGAGGGGAAGAGGGAGGGGGTAAGAGGGAATGAGTGAACCTTACTGTCATTGGATTTGGCTTAAGGAGGGAATAACATGCACACTCAATTGGGTGTAGAAATCTATTTTACTGTATAGGAAAGTAGGGGGAAAGGGGATAAGAGGGGGTCATTAGAAGGAAGGGCAGATTGAGGGAGGGGGCAATCAGATGCAAACATTTTTGAGGAGGGGCAAGGTCAAAGGGAAGAATACAATAAATAGTAGGGAGGTGGGATATGATGGAGGGAAATGTAGTCTTTCACTACGTGCCTATTATGGAAGTGTTTTGCATGACTACACATGTATAACCTATATCGAATTGCTTGCCCTCTCAATAAGGGTGGTTGGGAAGGGAGGAAGGGAGAGAATTTAAAACTCTAAGCTTTAAAAAGTGATTGTTAGAAATTGTTTTTACATACAACTGGGAAATAAGATACACAGGTAATGGGGTATAGAAATCAAGTTTACTCTACAGGAAAATAGAAGGGGAAGTGGATAAGAGAAGGGGGGTGATGGAAGGGAAGGCAGATTGAGGGAAGGGGTAATCGGAATGTGTACCATCATGAGGTGGGGAAAGGGGGAGATGGAGAGAAAATTTGTTACTCAAAATCTTATGGAAGTGAATATCGAAAACTAAAATAAATAAATAAATGGGAAAAAAAGAGAATTGTACTGTTAGATTATGAGGTTGTTAACTAAAACAATGATTTTTGGAACCATCTAATCATAAATTCTTATCAACCCTGTGCAAATTCTTATGGCACTTTGGGGATTTGTGATACTTAAAAAACATTTTACACCAGTATGGTTTTGATAAATTCCAATCTTTAAGGTTTCCAACTAATTTACTTCATGAAAGTTTAGTGATTATTCCTTTTAACATCAGGATAAATTGTAAGCTTTTTAAGAAAGGGAAATACTTTTTTTTTTAAGCAATCGGGGTTAAGTAACTTGCTCAAGGTTACACGGCCAGTTATTTCTGGGTGTGGTGCTAAGTATCCGAGCCCAGATTCAATCCCCAGGTCATCCTGACACTGGAGCTGGTGCTCTTACTCGCTGAGCCACCTGACTGCCCCTAGGGGAAATACTTTTACAAAGAAATGTTTTGCAAAGTCTTTTTGTGTGATTTTTAGAAGGCTTACTAAATTTCCATTTGTAAGCTAATTTGTTGCAATGATAACTTGATACTGATAACAATTATGTCCAAATCTACTGTGAATTTTCTGAGTTTCATTCTTAGGTTTGTTCAGAAAAACATAGTCAATGGTTCATGCTGCAAGTACCATAAAAAAAGACACTGGTCTAGTGAATGTAGGTCTGAAACATTCAATGCTCCACTCTTAAGTTTTTAAGGGGTGGATGTAGAAGTGAAAAGTTAGGACAACTGAAAACATCTAAGCAGATTCTGGAAGTTTTGAGATTAATCATTAAAGAGTTTTGAAATAACCTCCTTACAATGTCATTACTTCCTTCCCCCACTTCCTCCCCTTGAATCAAGAGGGTATCTCAGTGTAGGGATTGCAAACAGTACTAAGTTTTTCTGTTAACCCTTCTCATCCCAGAACAGATTAGGAAAATAGTTTCACCCTTTTCCCCCACCTGCAAATTTACCTTCCCCCACCTGGAGAAAGGAAGGAGGGGGAGGAACAGCAGCTACAGTCTAGAAGTATTATCCAGTCACAGCCATGGGGAGAGAGTGAAGGAGGATGTAACACTATTCCTGAGTCTGGTTATGAGGTGGAATTGATACTGTATGGTTGGAAAACTGTGATGTTTTATCTAATCATGTCCTTGCTTTTCCTGTCTATGGCAAATTTCCATAATCAAAGTAAGTGGTCAGTAAAAGATATGAACATAATACAAGCATGTGAAATTTTGCTCTTTTCAATCTGAATTTTTCCATACCCCAAGCATCTGGATAAATTAGTATTCTTACATAGTCATGTGAAAGATTAAATCCCTAGAATAGAGTATTCTTTCTGAACAATATGGGAATAATTAGACAAATGGGAAAGAAGTTTGTGAAACATAGGCACAAACACAATGTTGAATCATTATCCCATAGACTAAGGCTAGGATACATCTGAGCCAGTACAATAAAATGTATGTTTAAGATCTGAATTATTAGGGCCAGCTAGGTAGTGCAGAGAGCACTGGCCTGGAGTCAGGAGGACCTGAGTTCAAATGGGATCTCAGACACTTGATTTGGTTTACTAGTTGTGTGACCTTGGGCAAGTCACTTAACCCCAAATTGCCTTGCCTTCCCCCTTCCAAAAAAAAGATCTGAGAATCTGAGATCATCCTAAGATTATATTCCTTTTTATATCTTAACTTAGTAAATGGGTATTTGGCCTAGTTATCTTCCTTTTACTAGATATATGTATGAAACAAGGTCCTTAAATGTTTCAAAATGATGTAATAATTGCATATTGGTACAACTGATTGATGGACCTTGCTGTTATTCTACTAATTACCGAAATTAAATCAGAAACATCTTCAGTTTGGGGAAAAGAATTTCAGTGTAATCAAATTTCTTAGAAGAAGGTATCTTATAGAATATTTTTGCATTAATGGAAAATTTTTGCATTAATGGAAAATTAAAAAACTGATAGTAACACCATCGTTCTAAGTTGTTACTATTGTGGAAATAATACCTGTTTATACTGTGTGTCCTGTGGTACAAGCATGTTTTATTATAAGCAGCTTATTGATATACACTGCTTTGGAACGAATTACATAGCCTCCCAAGTCTTTTACAATAATTGGAATAAAGTCAGCCTCCTATAAGCAAATTCATGTTGAACTCAAGGGTGAAAAGTATCTACCTGAAAAAATGTTATTACTTAGATTTACATGTATAGAGTTGGATCCTCAATAACATCTGATCCTCCTAAAGAAATTGGGATCAGATTGAACACTTTTGAAGAAATAACAAGATCAGATAATCCTGTATGTCAAAAGTAAATAATAGCATTATGGGGCTCTTGGTTTCTTCTTTTCTGATGTCACTTTTAATACTCCTTTTATTTGGGTTATGAACTTGATTGTCAGATTTGTGTCTCCTAGACAATTGGCTGTTCACCAGCAGATGGTCATGCAACAAAGGTATGTTTTCCACACTTTCCTCATCCCCTGAACACAACTTCAATCTCATTTTACTCCCCTTCCCAACCTCACTCAGACAGGGAGAGCAACTTTGTCTTCTCCCAAAAGCATCGGGGTGGATGGTGAAGCAGACAATAGTGCTGAGTCTGAAGAAGCAAGCAGGATGAAGAATGTAAGACATGAGATAAGATGCAGGGTGTGACTAGCCAGAGAAGTGATTAAAGAAGACTATGCACTGAAGTCCCTCACCATGTGTACTTTCTAGCTCTTCTGTGTTCTGGGCCAAATCCCAACACCAGTAAATCAAATCCATCATAGTGACAAAGAAGTTAATACACCACAACACAGCAGAGAGCCACACCATCCTTTAACCTTCCCACAAACAAGTACTCATAAACCTAGCTGTCTCCCTGGGTACATCTTCTCTCCCCCACCATCTAGCTGCTCTGATTCCCAGCTTCCTGTGGGCTCTGCTCCAACCTTCAGCAAACTCCTCCCACCAGGAAAATCTTCAAATCAGGGAAGATCTTCAAATTCCAAAATTCCCATTACCATTATAAACATGAGCTGGTTCACCATAGCTCTCTGCCGAAAACCTTGCATGGATTTTTTCCTTTGAGTGTTAGAACTCCACAGTCAAGAATACTGCAGACAGCCTCTTGGATGTAAGACATCCACTCCAACCTGATATCTCGCCCTACCTCCTCCTGGGAGTCATGATTCCTCTCCCTTCTTTCCCCCATTCTGACCCCATTATTAATCATCTTACCCTGCCTTATATTTGACCCATCCTTATTTAACCTTCTGATTTGCTTTGTGTCTTCTCGTCTGAAGAAGTTTCACCTTTAACCCCTGCCCTTGATGTCACCAAACGGTTTTCCTTTCTCCACTCTGGATTCATTAGGTACCACATTCCACACCCCTAAACTTCCCACCTCTCCTCAACCTATTCTCAGTCCTTGAAATGGATTCTGTGCCCCTGCTCAGCAAGAGATAGCTACTGAAGACCTTCACCTTTTTCCCCAAAGATTTCTCTGGCCTAGTGGTTGAGTGGGAAAATGATGTAGATACAAATGGTACCCTAGGGGTTAAGCAGAATATTAAGGGTTGCTTTTCCAGTACCTTGTGAGACCCCTACTGAGCTTGAGGGCATCCTAATGTCCTTTACCAATTATCTTGAAATACCATAAGACTTTTCCTTATCTTCTATGACCAAAAAAATTATTTTTTCTTCCTTATCCTGTGTCCTCCTGTCTTTCATATCCTGTCAATCATTTTCCTCATCCTGTGTCATGATTCCTCCTTATCTTGTAAGCTACCTTCATTCTGTTCATCCTTCCTCAATCTTTAACCTCCATAAGAAACCCTAAAATTACATCATCATCCTGAGCATCTACAGGCTGTAAATCTTTCTGTCTATATGTCAGTACCTTTTTACTCAGCCCCAAGGCTACCGTAAAAGGTCTACATGTTTCCACATAAATAAAGCTCCCAAATGGCTGAAAGAGAAGTCTAAGTGAATTCTTTCACACTTGAACTGCTGTTCCAAATCTGACCTCAGCATTAACAATGTTATTAATTGTATCTACAATTTTTCTTTGACCCACACATTCAGTATTTTATTAAGTATCCATCTCGGGGGGGGTGGAGTCAAGATGGCAGAGTAAAAACAGGACCACCATACAGCTCCGGCTCCCACCACCTCCAATTCATATAAAAGGGGACTCTAAACAAACTTTGGAGCTATGGAACCCACAAAATGACACAGAGAAGCTAACCTCCTGCAGAGGACAGCCTGGCAGGCTGGCAGTAATAGGCCTGCACAGCACTCTGGGAGCCGAGCCCAGCCCCATGCCAAGGTTTTAGCCCCAGGGTGGGCCTGACCAACCACCAGCTGGAAGGACTTCAGATCACTAGCAGCTGTGGTGCTCCAGAATTATCGACACACAGATGCCAAGGACAAAGTCAGAGGTCAGTGTAGTGTGGACTTTGGGACCCAGTAGTTGGGAGTGCATTGGCTTTTGCCCCTGGGGCGAGAAGCCGCTGAGGGCTGTGGCACAGTTGTGGCCATATGGCAGCTTCAGCTCCTGGCCTGCAGAGTGTAGGGGGACCAAGCAACCAGTATGAGGGGTAATCGCTCTTGCTTTAAACTGCTTGGACCTGGATTGTGGTCTAGGGTGGAGGTCCTGGGGTGTGTGACCAGCTTGCCAGAGCATGTGGAAGCTTCAGAGAGGGCACCTAATACTTCAGGCAGCTGAGAGAACCCCAGTGTTTGGAACGAAGCTCCCCCGACTGGTGGCAGAGTCCTACTGTGGTAAAAAGCCCAAAAGTCAAGTAATTGAGTGGCAAAATGACCAGGCAAAAAAGCAAACCAAGCAGAGCAATCCAACATTAGACTCCTATTTTGGGGATAAAAAGGATCAAAGCATGGAACAGGAGGAAGACAGTGAAGTCAGAACTCCTATACCAAAAGCTTCAAAGAAAAATACGAGCTGGTTACAGGCCATAGAGGACCTTAAGAAGCAGATAAGAGAAGTGGAGGAAAAATTGGGAAGAGAAATGAGAACGATGCAAGAAAATTATGAAATGAGAGTCAGCAGCCTGACTGAGGAAAGTAACACCTTAAAAAAATAGAATAATTCAAATGGCAAAAGAGGCTCAAAAAGGCAATGAAGAGAAGAATGCCTTAAAAAGCTGAATTTGCCAGATGGAAAAAGAATCTCAAAAGCTCACTGAAGAGAATCATTCCTTCAGAATTAGATTGGGGCAAATGGAAGCTAATGACTTTATGAGAAATCAAGGAATCAAGAAATCAATTCATCCTCCAAGAAATTCTCAAGGAAAACTGCCCTGATGTTTTAGAACCAGAGGGCAAAATAGAGGTTGAAAGAATCCACCAATCACCCCCTGAAAAAGATCGCAAAAAGAAAACTCCTAGAAATATTATAGCCAGGTTTTGGAATTCCCAGATGAAGGAGAGAATGTTACAAGCAGCCAGGAAGAAACAATTTGAATATTGTGGAAACAAAATCAGGATAACACAGGATCTGCCAGCTTCTACACTGAGGGATCGAAGGGCTTGGAATATGATATTCCAGAGGGCAAAGGAGTTGGGATTAAAACCAAGAATGACCTACCCAGCAAAATTGACTATCATATTTCAGGGGAAAATATGGTCATTCGATGGAATAGAGGACTTTCAAGCATTCTTGATGAAAAAACCAGAGTTGAATAGAAAATTTGACATTCAGATACAAGAAGCAAGAGAAGCATGAGAAGGTAAACAGTGAAATCATAAGGAACTTATCATAGTTGAACTATTAACATTCCTACATGGAAAAATCATAATTATAACTGATGAAACTTTTCTCAGTATGAGAATAGTTGAAGGGAATAGAAATATATGTGTCTATACCAGATGGTATATGGGCATATGAATACATATGTGAATGTGTGTATATATGTTTACAGGTATACATAGAAGGCACAGGACCAATTTAATAGGAAGGGATGATACTTAAAAGGTGAAATTAAGAGGTGAGAGAGGAATATAATGAGAGGAGATGGGGAGAGACAGAATGGGGTAAACTATCTCATATAGAAAAGGCAAGGGAAAATGATTACAATGGAGGGGAAGAATAGGAAGGCAAAAAGGAATGGCTCAACCTTTTTCTCATTGAATTTGGCTTGGGGAAGGAATGACATACACACTAAATAGGGTATCTCACCCTACAAGAGAGTAGGGGGGAAGGGGATGAGAGGGGGGATGATAGAAGGGAGGGCAGGCTGGGGGAGAGGGAAGTTGGAAGCACCCACTTTTGAAGGTGATCAAAGTAGAGAATAGAACAAGTGGGAGGTGGGATAGGCGGGAGGGAAATATAGTCAGTCTTTTACAATATATCTACTATGGTAATGTTTTGCATTAGCTACACATGTGCAACCTATACTGAATTGCTTATATTCCCAGTAAGGGTGGGTGACAAGGGAGGAATGGAATGAATCTGGAATTCAAAGTTTTAAAATCAAATGTTAAAAATCAAAAGTATATATATATATATATATATATATATATATATATATATATATATATATGTATACACACACACTATTATTAACACTATTTTACATGTAATTGGGAAATAAGTTATATAGGCACTGGGGCATAGAGATCCACCATGCCTTACTGGAAAAGTAGAAGGGGGTATGGGAGAAGATATGGGAGACAGCAGATTGGAGGAGGGGATATTCTATGGGACTGCTATTTTGTGGCGGTAGTATGGGAAAAATGGGGAGAAAATTTGCAACTCAAAATCTGGTGGAAATTACTGATGTAAATCAGAAGTTAATAAAGCATTTGAAAAATGAAAAAGTATCCATCTCTGTACTTATTACCATTTTTGTTGTTGTGTACACCCCAAAACTGTGTGCAACAGAGATCTTTACCTAAATAATACTCAGAGGCTTCTTAAGGTAGGAAGAAGAAAAGAATGGTTTATTATATCTCAGGAAAGGGCCACCCTCCCTCTGACAAATTGTCAGGGAGGAGAAACAATTTACAAAAGGACATGGCCAAGTAATAAAGCCCTAAGGGGGAATTCTCTCCCACCCCTCTCCTGACCTTTTTCTTCCATTGGCTAGAAGTCAGGTGTACAATCTAAGCACAGCAATCTACCTCAAGTACCTGAACAAGGAAACAGTAGACCACCCAATGTATATCTGAGAAAGCACTTCTGTCCTTATTTGGCATATCTTATGTTGAGGTGTCACTGAAGAGAGGGGTGACTCCCTATGGCTCTGAGTTTTGAGTCCCTGTAAATGATGTGATTTCCAGTGAAGGGGAACTTGGGCCTATTTCCCACGAAAAGCCTTACTAGATTTTAGAGTATAGTCTGATAAGTTTTCACTCCTTTCACTCTTTGTGATATACAAAAATGTGTTTAGTATATGTGCTTTTCAAAAACTTAATTATAATTTCTCTGTCCTCTAATATATTGTCTTTTATTTTTCATAACTATGTCATGTGGTGAAGAGAAACATGTATATTCTTCAATATTCTCATTCAGAAGATTTCATAAATACTTTACTACTAAATTCTCGAATTGTTTGTTCAACTTTATATATTCCCTTTTATCTTTCAGGTAGTTTTGCCCAGAAAAGAATAGAAGAAAGATATTCAGAACTTCTGAATACAAAAAATAAAGTACTCATCAAGAGAATATACAATTTGCCTCCAAAGCCAAAACCAAAATGCTGGACTATACAGGCAATGATCTAACTATTTTGTAGTCTCAAGTGGTTGTAATTAATGGCTGGTCCCTGTGCCAGCAGTAAACTACGAGAACACTCCTGGGTGAGATATTAAAGTGAAGGATACCCTCATAACTGTTCTATTCCTCTTCCTTTTACAGACTAGAATATATCCCTGGAACCAAACATCTACCTTTTCCCTGAAAACCCAGGAGCAGAGAAAGAAAGAAAAGGACAGGGAAAAAGTAGCCTGAAAGCAGCAGTCAAGATCTGCAAAGACACTATGGTCATATCTCTAAAATGAAGTGTAAATTAGGAATTGCCATTATTTCTAGATAATTAGCTATCTTTTGTTGTTGTTGTTAGTGTGGGAAATACAAAACTATTATTTAATTTCCTTTTTCAAGCCAAGGGATGATGTTTATGTTCCCTTTTATTTGACCAGTTCTGCTCATCCTTATGCAAAGAGAGCTCTTGATAAAACAAGGAAACAACACAACTCTTATCTGTAAATAGAATATACCTGACTATATTTAACAGTAGATGTCAGTATAAACATGTCTGTTTTAGTTTAATGTTCTAGCCTGCAGGACAAATAGGCTCTGAACGATATAATTTCTCTCTGTTTGAAAGCCAGATTCTGATGTAAGATTCTTGAGAGTGATGTTTTTCAAATTTGTTGGGAAGTCTTAAAAAAATACTGGGAGTGTTGGTGGGATATCTTCTTGTCTTCAGTGCTGTAGAATGAGATGTTCTTCTGAATTCCTGGCATTCCATATCTCTCATTTGTGAAGAGAGTTGGGAAATTTACTGAAAAACACTGTTCTCTTCAATAGTCTCTCTTTTTGTTTGTTTTTGATGCTGCTTTGTCTCCATCTCCCCTTACCTGTCTCCCCAGTCCTTTGCTTGCTCATTATTTGTATCATATTACTTAACTGTGAATGAACCTCAGTGTTTTGCCCTGAGATCTATTCTCTCTGTGCTTTCTAATTTGGTTAATTCAATACCTCATAGGTCTAATGGTCACTACTACAAACATGTAACGCTCCAGGAGGACTTGAGATCAAGAGTACCCAAGAGTCTAGCAAGCAGTACAGGTGTTGCTAACTTGATTTCTTCTAGTTCTCTATGGCCTGCAAGAGTGAGGAACCTCCATGGAAGAAAAGAGAAAAGGAAACCAGTGTGGACATGCTGTATGGGTCTATTTTACTCAAGATAAGTGGTGGCTATGACTCCCTCCTCCTGGAATTTTTTTTTTTCCTGACTACTGTGATCCCAGGAACTAAAGTCAGTAACTGACAGGATGTGAGTCAGAGAACTTTGGAAATCATCTCCCTTTCCCTTATTTTTCCTTTCACTGCTTCTTTACTATTTTCCTTTCTGACAGCACAAGAAGGATAGAGGGTGGGGGAAAAAAAAAGAAATCACATATGTGGCAATGGTGTCATTTACTTCTGCTCACAACTGTAAGCCTTGTCTTTTAAATTCTTATTCTTGGGTATATGCTAGTTTATACTTCAAGTAAATCATAGTTGCTTGCTATGCTTTTTGTCTGATTTAATGAATGCAAGGAGTGAGAAGGTATCTTAGGAAGGAGTCTGGGGAAAGTGTTCAAAGCTTAGACAGCAAAATGACATAAATAATTGACCCACTACAATCAAGGGTGAAAAAAAGCAGATTTAGTTAATTTATAAGTATACAGTTGTCTAGCACAGAGCAAATATGCACACTGATAATCCTGATGAACACCTAGTCTTCTCCTTTGTCTTCCATCTCTCCATAGAGATGATACCTAAGAGTGGCCCTTTTATCCTTCCTGGAGTGGAGAATCAGCTAGGCCTAAGGAAGTGAGGACTCATCTCTGCTTTTATGTGCTCATGGAATGCAAAAGGCCACAGCGCCAGTGTAGAGCCTTGTCTTACATATGAGGCAGAGACATCTTTGTGCTCTAGTTGTCCACATGACAAGAGCTACTGGGCTCTATTCCCAAGATCCCATGCAGCCTAGCCTAGAGACTGAAAATTTGAAATTTAAATTTTTGAATAGAATAGAATCTTTCAAATTCTATCTGCATCACATAGCTTGTTTCCTCCTTTATAATGTTTGGAGGCCTGGCCCTCCCTGACCCTTTCAGCCTCCAATTAGCAATTAATTTGCGTTGGTTAAATTTTTGGATGAAATAATTGTCCTTAGTGTTCATTAAATTTCTGTTGTACATTACCCATTCTTGATATTCAATATCTTGTTTAATACAGTGTTAATTTTTTATTGTATACACTGTATATTTCTCATTTTTATTTATCTTTTATGTATTTATTTACAGTTGTCCCTTTCACATTGTGGGGGGTTAGGAGCATGCCCACCCTAATCTGGAAAATCCCTGTAAAATTTTTTGGCTTTTCCATTTAACCAGAGAAGTCTGAATTTTTTCTTTTTCTCTTATGGGGGTCTTTATAGTATGTTATTGTAAAATTTGGGTTGAGTATTTAGTTATAGGCTCTGTGTCATCTGTTAGCTTCCACAAAACTTCCCTTAAATTTTCATTTAATTTCTTATGCTGCCTTACAATATATAAAAATTTGTGTGGGATGAAAAACCCCATTCAAAATTTAATCAAGAACACAGAGATTTCTTAGGATAAAAACAGGAAATTTTATTCTCTTCCCCAGGAAGAAGAGGGTGGTCCTCCCCATGACCGGTCAAGGAGAGGAGTCATGTTACAAAAGACAGAACAAGAATTCATACCCTGATGAAGTCAAGCCCCCTCCCTGCACCCCCCCCCCCCTTCCTTCTCCCATTGGCTGAGAGACAGGCTCAAGTCTTGGCTCCCTGTGAAAATCTTCCCCAATGGCAAATAACAGGGAAGCTCAACACAATCCCTCAGTGGCTGGGAGGTGGACTTGCAAAGAACAGGAAAATGGGGCATAGCCAATTCAAAGGTACCTATCCTTATTTGGCAAATGCCAAAGTGAATAAGAGAGGGGCTAAGAGCTAAATGCTGATTGACAGCAAGGGAAAGGGAGAAGAGTCCTGAGGCAAGGGAGGGGGAGGGAGAAGGGAGAAGGGTCTCCTGCAAGGTTGGAAGTCTAAAACTCCTAAAGGGCCTAATGCTGATGTGGCAGTAGTAAAGAAGGGTGGAGGTCAGAAGACTCCAGAAAGGGCTTGCTGCTGATTGACAGCAGAAGTGAAGTGGGGAAAGGTGAAGTAGATAGTCGGTACTGAACCCAATTTATAAGAAACATTCTGAGAAGTTAAGAAGTTTTCACTTCCCAGACAAATTGCCATGGGGAAAGTTTGATATAGAAGGGATAACTGTATTTTTACGAATTCTGTTCTTAGCTCTGGGAGTTGGTGGCCTAATTGTTCATGAATATGGGCTTTGTAATTCTTGTACCAATTAATTATGTATGCTAGAACTTCTTTTTTTTCACATGTGAGACAGACAATGGAGTAGACAACAACTAGTCAATCAGGAGGGCTTCTAATGCCAGGGCTGCTTGACATACCAGTGATCCTCTGTGAAGCAAACTTTGGCTGAACTCAAAGATGCCTGCAACTGCTGAAATCAGTCTTGACAAGCTGAGAGAGAAAAACAAACATCTTGGTTTCTGACTTATCCAAAGAGCAGCAAACACATTACTTTACAATATTGTATTTACAGGTATCTTCTCCCTAGAACCCCACTTCTCACCTGAATTCCCAATTTATTGTGTTTATCCCTTAATCCTGATTTAGCAAAAAGTATAAATACCTCACCCTTACCAACTCCCCTTTAAGAGGGGATATTATGGTATCTTGTTTTGCTCCCACAGCCTTGTGGGTTTTCCTAAGGGCATCCAGGGAAGCAGTGGACAGGGGAAGTTTGTCCAGGATAACTCCCTAACCCTTCCTGGGAAGTCCTGTGATCCCCACAAGCATTTTTCTCACACCTTCAAGCAGATGTGAACATTGTCTCACTGCTCCAGATTGTAAACTGCTTCTTCTCATGCAATCAATGTATTTATAATCTTTGTAAACTGTGATTAGAATCTTATTCTCTCCAGACCCCTCTTTTTGGATCTGGGATTTCTTTTATTTCAAAGTCAGGAACAATTCCTATGTCAATAATGTTTCAGAAAAGGTACAATCAGAAGTCAGGGGAATTTGTAACAAGGTAGCTATTTGGACTTTAGGCCAATAGACACACTTGACAATGTTAGGAAAAGGTGAATTTCCATTGGATAGATATACTAGCTGAGGACTCTTGCAAAATACAAGGAGATGGGAGAGAGACTTCCATGTCCATGAGAAAATGGACTGCTAAACAACTATGGCCCATAAATGATGATTTCTCACAGGACTTCAGTCTACCTTGGCACACTAAGGGGAAAACAGTAAATATTCTGAAATAATTTGAGGAATAGATATTGGGGCAAGGCAGAAATCTAATCCTATCAATATTCAGTGGATGGCAGCCACACTGTGGTGAATATACGGGAATAAAATTTTCTTCTTGTTCTGGTCAAAGGAGGTAAAGGGTGATATTACTCGAATGATCTGCTTGGGCCAATGGATTTTGTATAATAAATATGTAAACACAGTCTGTAACTGTTGACCCCTAAGTTATACAAGTGAACTCTGTTCCCTGCTCTGTAGTCCCCTCCCCATATTGGGCAGCTAGAATTACTTAGCAATTCTCATTTTGAAAATAGCCCTTAAGACCTCAATAAATTAAGCTTTCTACAGTATTGACTACTCTGAGAAAATGCTATGAATAATTGACTAGTCACCCTACAGAACCGCTTGACTTTCATGTTTATAATGGCAAAGGCAGGAGGTATATGAAACATAATAGGCACTGAGAACTATACTTTGAATAGATGACCATGATCCTAACATCACTTACCACTTCATATAGATGAAAGAAGTCACAAGATAACTTCCTTAAAATATAAGGTTGATGGGGTGAATGGGAAATTGTGGATCTTGGATAATACAATAGAAGACTAGATGAGATACTACTTCTTATGGGCATGTACCTTGTTCTTCACCTGATGCAATGCTCCACATAGACTTACACTAATAGTAATTTTTTGGCAATATGAATTATATTTTAAAATACTGCTTAGGGGGACACAGCCAAGATGGCAGAAAAAAGATAAGGACTCACCTGAGTTCTCCTAAATCTCTCCTCCAAACAATTTTAAATAAGACCTCAAAACAAATTGTGAAGTGGCAGAACCCACAAAAAGATGAGGTAAAACAATTTTCTAGCCCAAGACAACTTAGAAGGTTGGTAGGAAAGGTCCTCTGCACCAGAGTGAGAGTGAAAAGTATTCCAGAGCAGAATCTACCGGTGCAGGCTCCACCAGTGCAGACAGGGCCTTAGAAAACTAACAGAGATCTTGCGGGTGACTGAATCAGTGGCAGCAGTGGTTCCAAACCTCTCAGTTCACAGACAGGGGACACTTAGTTGGCACCAGGGACAGGACTCTGTTACATTGTCCATACTCAGATTCTGGTCACAATCCCAGGTCTTAGTTTCAGGGTGAGGAGGAGCATGAACACACCAAAGCTTGTAGAAACAAGGGAGCAGGGGCCCTTTTATTAAGGGGATTTGTTCTGTAAAGTTTGGATTCAGTCAAAGGGCCTCTTTTGAGGACCTAGAGGGCTACATGTGACCTTGAGGGTTCAGGTTCCCCACCCTTGCCCTAGATCATACAACCTTAAAGAACCAAAAACTTACAGGTCCCCAAAATTATCTCTGAAAACAGCTATGCAAAAAGCTTGAAACTTGGGACAGTGCACCCTCCACCGTGCAAGCAGAGCCCTACTTTAATAAAGATTTAAAAATCAACTAATAGGGTGGGGAGAACAAAAAACAGGAAAAAGATCCTGATGATAGAAAGTTAATATGGTGACAGGGAAGTCATATGAAGACAACAAAGTCAAAACTACTATATCCAAAGCCTCAAAGAAAAATATGAATTGGTCTGAGGCCAAAGAGCTCAAAGAGGATTTTGAAAATCAAGTAACAGAGGTAGAGGAAAAATTGGGAAGAGAAATAACAATGATGTAAGAAAATTCTGAAAAGAGAGTAAACAGCTTGATAAAGGAGATGCAAAAAATACTGAAGACACCTTAAAACACCTTAAAAAAAAGACTAGGCCAAATGGTAAAAGAGATCCAAAAAGTCAATGAGGGGATGAATACCTTAAAAAGTAGAATTGGTTAAATAGAAAAAGATATGTGAAAATTCACTGAAGAGAAAAACTCCTTAAAAAGCAGACTTGCCCAAATGGAAAAAGAGGTACAAAATCTCACAGAAGAAAATAATCCCTTAAAAATTAGAATTGGGAAAGCAGAAGCTAATGATTTTATGAGAAATCAATAAACAATTAAACAAAACCAAAAGAAGGAAAAAATAGAAGACAATGTGAAATATTTAATTGGAAAAAATAAATGACTTGGAAAGTAGGTCCCAGAGAGATAATTTAAAAATTATTGGACTACCTGAAAGCTATGATCAAAAAAATAGCCTGGACATCATCTTTCAAGAAATTATCAAAGAAAACTGCCCTGATATCCTAGAAGCAGAATGCAAAATAAAAATGAAAAGAATCCATTGATCACCTCCTGAAAAAGATGTTCAAATGAAAACTCATAGGGATATTTTTTTTCTTTTTGCAGAGGGGAAGGCAGGGCATTTGGGGTTAAGTTACTTGCCCAAGGTGACACGGCTAGTAAGTGTTAAGTGTCTGAGGCTGTATTTGAGCTTGGGTCCTCCTGACTCCAGGGCTGGTGCTCTATTCACTGTGCCACCTAGCCACCCTGCTCATAGGGATATTATAGCCCAATTCCAGAGCTTCCAGGTCAAGGAGAAAATATTGCAAATAGTCAGAAAGAAACAATTCAAGTATCATGGAGCCCCAGTCAGGATAACAGAAGATTTAGCAGTTTCTACATTAAAGGACTGGAGGGCTTGGAATATGATATTCTAGAGGGCAAAGGGCCTAGGATTATGACCAAGAAGCACCTACCCAGAAAAACTGAGTATAATACTTTGGGGAGAAAATGAATATTCAATTAAATAGAAAACTTTCAACTATTCCTGATGAAAAGATTTGACTTTCAAATATAAGACTCAAGAGAAGCATAAACAGGTAAACAGGAAAGAGAAATCAAAAGGGATTCAATAAGGTTAAAACTGTTTTTATTCCTACTTGATAAAATAATCCTTATAACTCCTAAAGACTCTAATTTTTAGGGTAGTTAGAAGGAGAATACATTGACAGAGGGTACAGGTGTGAGCTGAATGTGATGGAATAATTATCTGAAAAATAGAATTAAGGGGCAAGAAAGAGGAATGTGCTGGGAAAAGGGAAAGGGAACAGTAGAATGGCATAAATTATCTCACATAAAAGAGTTGTGAAACAGCTTTTACCATGGAGGGGAAGATGGGAGAAATGGGGAGGAGCCTGTGAATCATACTGTCATCAGAATTGACTCAAAGAGAGAACAACATACACACTCAGTTGGGTATAAAAATCTATATTACCCTACAAGGAAACAGGAAGTGAAGGGGATAGGGAAAGGGAACAGGAGGGCTGACAGAACAGAGGGCAGATTGGAGGAGGTAAAGGTCAGAAGCAAAACATTTTCCCCACAGTTACGTGTAAAAACAATTTTAACATTCGTTTTTAAAACTTTGAGTTCCAAATTCTCTCCCTTCCTCCCTTCCCACCCCCCTTATTGAGAAGGCAAACAATCTGACACAGGTTATATAAATATATAAACATATATATATATAAATATATAGTCATGCAAAACCTATCCAATATTGTCATGTTGTGAAAGAAAACACAGACAAAAAAAAAACTAAAGAAAAATATAGTAAAAAGTTTCAATCTGCATTCAGATTCCATCAATTCTTTTTCTGGGGATGGATAGTATTTTTCATCCCAAGTCCTTCAGTGTTTTCTTGGATCGTTGTAGTGCTAAGAATAGCTAAGTCATTCACAGTTGATCATCTTACAATATTTCTGTTACTTTGTACACAGTACATTTCACTTTGCATCAGTCTATGCAAGTCTTTCCAGGTTTTTCTGAGAGTATGCTGCCCATCATTTTTTACAGTATAATAAATAGTATTCCATCATAATCACATACTACATCTTGTTCAGCTGTTCCTCATTTGATGTGCATCTCCTCAATTTCTAATTCTTTGCACTTAGAAAAGAGCTGCTATAAATATTTTTGTACATTTAGGCCCTTTTCCTTGTTTTTTAATGTCTTTTGGAATACAGACCTAGAAGTGGTATTGCTAAGTCAAATGGTATGCTCTTTGGGCATAGTTTCAAATTGCTCTGCAGAATTTTGAATCAGTACAGAACTCCACCAACAATGCATTAATGTTTCACTTTTCCCTCGTTCCCTCCAACATTTGTCATTTACTTTTCTGTCCTGTTAGCCAATCTAATAGGTATGAGGTAGTACTTCAGAATTGTTTTAATTTGCATTTCTCCAACCAATAGGGCTATAGATAGCTTTGATTACTTCATCTGAAAACATATCTTTTGATCTTTTTTTTGATTGGGGAATGACTATAATTTTTATAAAATTGACTCAGTTCTCTATATGTTTGAGAAATGAGACCTTTATAAGATAAACTTGCTTTGAAATTTTTTCAGTTACTATTGCTAATTGTATTTCCCTCCATTTATTCTATTCTCTCTCTCATTTCTCCCTCTTACTCCTCAAAAGTGTTTTGCTTCTGACTATGCCTCCCCCAATATGCCCTCCCTTCAATCACATATACTCACTTCTCTTATCTTCTTCCCTTCCTACTTTCCTGTTGGGTAAGATCAATTTCTATACTCGGTTGAGTGTGGATGTTATTCCCTCTTTGAGCCACTCCCCATCATCTCCCCCCTCTTCCTCTCCATTGTAAAAACTTTTTCTTGGGGCGGCCAGGTAGCACAGTGAGTGGGGGCACCGGCTTCAGTGTCGGGATGACCTGGGGATTGAATCCAGGCTCAGACACTTAGCACCCACCCAAAAACACCTGGCCATGTAAACTTGAGCAAGTTACATAACCCCAATTTCTTAGGGGCGGCCAGGTGGCTCAGAGAGTAAGAGCATCGGCTCCAGTGTTGGGATGACCTGGGGATCAAATCTGGGTTCAGATACTTAGCACCACTCCCAGAAATAATTGGCTGTGTAACCTTGAGCAAGTTAATTAACCTTGATTGCTTTAAAAAACAACAACTTTTTCTTGCCTATTTCATGTGAGATAATTTACCCCATTCTACCTTTCCCTTTTTCTTTCTCCCAGCACATTCCTCTCTCCCCCCTTAACTTAATTTTTTTGGATATCATCCCTACATATTCAACTCACACCTCTGTCCTCTGTCTACTCCTTCTAACTACCCTAATAATGAGAAAGGTCTTATGAGTTACAAATATCATCTTCCTATGATTGTAAATAAATCCTTCCTAGGATTGTAAATAATTTAATCTTTTAAGTCCTTTATGATTTCCTTTTCCTATTTACCTGTTAGTGTTTCCTTGAGTCTTATATATGAAAGTCAAATTGTCTATGCAACTGTAATCCTAGCGCTTTTGCCCTCCAGAATATCACATTCCAAGTCCTTCAATCTCTTAATGGAGAAGATTCTAAATCTTGTGTTATTGTGACTGTGGTTCCACCATACTTGAATTATATCTGGCTGCTTGTAATATTTTTTCCTTGACCTGGGAGCTCTGGAATTTGGCTATAATGTTTCTGGGAGTTTTCATTTAGGCATCTTTCCCAGGAGGTAATCAGTGGATTCTTTCAATTTCTATTTTTCCCTCTTGTTCTGGAATATCAGGGCAATTTTCTATGATAATTTCTTGAAAGATGATGTCTAGGTTCTTTTCTTGATTATGACTTTTAGGTAGTCCAATAATTTCTAAATTTTCTTTCCTGGCTCTATTTTCCATGTCAGTTGTTTTTCCAATGAGATATTTCACATTGTCTTCTATTTTTTCCTTCTTTTGGTTTTGTTTAATGGTTTCTTGATTTCTCACAAAGTCTTTAGTTTCCACTTGCCCATTTCCAATTTTTAATGGATTATTTTCTTCAGTGAGCTTTTGGACCTCCTTTCCACTTGACCAATTCTGCTTTTTAAGACATTCTTTTCCTTGTGGCTTTTTGGACCTCTTTTGCCATTTGACCTAGTCTGTTTTTTAAGGTGTTATTTTCTTTAGTATTTTTTTTGGGGTCTCCTTTACCAAGCTGCTGGCTCATTTTTCATGATTTTCTTGCATCACTTTCATTTCTCTTCCCAAATTTTCCTCCACTTCTCTTATTTGATTTTCAAAATCCTTTTTGAGTTCTTCCATGGCCTGAGACCAATTCATATTTTTCCTAAAGGCTTTGGATGTAGGAGTTTTTACTTTGTTGTCTTCTCAGTGTGTTTTGATCTTCCTTGTCATAAAAGTAACTTTCTATAGTTAATGTTTTTTTCCCTATAGTTTGCTCATTTCCCCAACCCATTATTTGACTTTTAACTCTGTTGAATTAGGGCTCTCATTCCGTGGTGGAGGGTGCTCTGTTGAAGCTTCAGGGATTTTGTGCAGCTGTTTTCAGAGATAGTTAGAGGGACCTGTAAGTTTTCAGTTCTTCCAAGGTGGTATGATCTAAGGAGAGATGTTTACTGCTCTCCTTACTTGTGCTCTTGTCTGTGAGCATTCCTTTCTGCCCTACAATTGGGAGAAAGGTCTTCCCTCCACTGTGGCTGAAAGCTCTCCTATGTTAGTGCTCCTCCTCTCCCTGGGACTGCCATCCAGGATTATGTGACCCAGATCCAAGTATGGGCAAAGCAATAGAACCCTGCCTCAGTGCTAACAAAAAGACCTCTGAAATCTCCTTCTGATTGGTTGTTTGACCCCCTTACTATTTGTGGGCTGAGAGCTCTAGAAGCAGCCTCTGCTGCTACCACAGCTGCTACTGATTCAGTAAGAAGTTGTATACTGACTCAACCATTCTACAGAACAATTTGGAACTATGCTGAAAGAGCTAGCTATAAAACTATACATGGCCTTTTAATTTCCATTTTGTACTCTGGTTCTAGAATATCAGGGCAATTTTGCTTGATAAGTTCTTGCAAGATGGTGTCTAGGCTCTTTTCTTGATCATGGCTTTCAGGTAGTCCAATAATTTTAAAATTATCTCTCCTGGATCTATTTTCCAGGTCAGTGTTTTTTCCAATGAGATATTTCACATTGCCTTCTTTTCTCATTTGTTTGGATCTGTTTAATAGTATCTTGATTTCTCATAAACTCATTAGCTTCCAATTGCTCCAATCTAATTTTGAAGGAGTTATTCTCTTCAGTGAGTTTTTGAAATTCCCTTTCCATCTCGAAAATTCAGCTTTTTAAGGCATTCTTCTCTTCACTGGATTTTTGGGCCTCTTTTTCCATTTGAGTAAGTCTATTTTTTAAGGTGTTATTTTCTTTAATGTATTTTTGGGTTTCCTTTATCAGTCTGTTGACTTGCTTTTCATGATTTTCTTGCATCATTCTCATTTATCTTCCCGATTTTTCCTCCACTTCTCTTACTTGAATTTTGAAATCCTTCTTGAGCTCCTCCATGGCCTGTAACCAATTCATATTTTTCTTGGAGGCTTTTGATGTAGGAGTTCTGACTTCATTGTCTTCCTCCCACTCCATGCCTTGATCTTTTTTGTCCCCAAAAAAAGGATTCTATGGTCTGTTTGTGCTTCCTCTGCTTCCTCATATTGACAGTAAATTACTTGATGTTGTTCTCTTTGTCACAGTAGAACTCTGCTTCCGGAATGGAGAGAGCTTTGTCCCAAATTGCTGGGATTTTCACAGCTGCTGGAGCTATTAGGAGGGCATCCTCTCTATAGCCCCTTCAACCTCTGGCTCACTGGCCACACACCCTATGACCACCACCCAAGACTGTGATCCAGATCCAAACAGGTTAAAGCAAAAGCAATTACCCTCTGAATGATCACTCGGTCCCCCTACATCTGCAGACCAGGAATTCCTGAGGCAGCCATGCCAAGGCAGCTGCACAGCCACCACACCTTCTCTTCTTGCCCTGGGGGCAGGGGCTGGACCCCACTCTGCTATCTCCCCCTTGTTCCAACAGAGTTCCACACTGACCTTTTACTTTGTCTTAGGCATTTATGGGTTGAGAAGTCTGGAAACTGCCACAGCTGCTGGTGATTCACTCTCTTAAAGTCTGCTCTGGCTGCCACTGGTCAGGGCCACTCTGGGGACAGAACCATGGGGCTCAGGTGCAACTGTGCTCTGCTCCCAGCTCAGTGCAACAGACCCTTCCTTTTGGCCTGCCAGGCTGCCTTCAGTGAGAGATTTGTTTCTCTCTGTCACTTTGTAGCTCTAAAGTTTGTTTAGAGTAATTTTTTAATATGTATTGGAAGTGATTGGAGCAGGAGCTCATGCCAAGTTTGTGCTTCTTCTCTGCCATCTTGGCTCTGCCCCCATTTAGCTATTTTCAGCAATGCAATGATCTAAAACAGTTCTGAAGGACTTATGATGAAAAACGTTCTCCATCTCCAGGGAAAGAACTGATGGAATCCAAATGCAACTAGAATCACACATTGTCTCTACTTTCTTTATTTTTCTCTTTTTTTCCTTCCTTTGGTCTGTGTTTTCTTTCACAGCATGACTAACATGAAAATGTGTTTTGCATGACTTCACACGTATAAACTATATCAAATTGCTTGCCTTTTCAATGATGGGGTAGGAAAGAGAGCAAGAGAAAAAAATTTGGAACCCACAATTCTTAAATGAATGTTAAAACTTGCTTTTACATGTAATTGGGGAAAAATGAAATATTAAATTTAAAAAATATATTTCTCAAAATGATGTGCTCAGCAACAAGTTTAATCTATAGTAGTTGCATCTAGAGTAGTAATCCAAGTCTTATATTACTAATAATGATTGGAATAATGGGCTTCCTTGACACTCTTCATCCCAAACATCTGACTTGCTTGTCAAATAGAGAAAGATGGTTACCTAAGGGAACACTGGGTTAGGATTCGAGCTTATCAGTAAAATCTTATGAAAAATAATGATGAATTATTATAGGCAGTATCACCTTATAAAGCAGAGAGAAGCAGTAAACCTTGTTTAAAGAAAGCTTGCTAAGAAATACAACTAAGTAAAGTCATCCCAAGAGCATTCAAGGAAAATAGAGGGAAGATTCCAAACAGAAGAAAAATGGGAAAGATTTGAAAAAAAATAAAAGCACTTCAACAAATCATTTCTGCATCAAGGATAGCATAGCATATGTGATGCATATGTGGACCCTAGCATCACAGTCTCTCAGGTGCTTATAGAGGAAGGAGAACTGGCACTAAAGAGAACAAGAATTTTTGAAATAACTACATTGGATCAGATCTGTGGGTTGGAGGAGACAATGAGTGACATATAAAAATGTATCTAAAAAAGAAGATAGCAAAGGCATAAAAAATATAATGGTCTTTATTAATACTAGAGAAAATTGACTGAAAGAACTTCAGTAACTCCTGTTATATGTGCCTACTCCCATCTATACAAAATTTCTCTGAGAGTAAAAAAGACCGGGCCTTTTCCATAAAAGAATACCAGGGATCAATCAGTCTTTCATGAGTGACAGTGATCCACATCTTTACCTTCTCACAATTAACTGACAAATGTAGAGAATGTAATATCCTATTGTGCTCATTGTTTATTAGAGAGAAGAGTATATTTAAGAGGAAAGAGTAATAAACAATGTTGAATGCTGTAGAAAGATCAATAAGGCTTGAGGCCTGAGAAAAGGTTATTAGATGTGGTAATTAAAAGATTATTAGTATATTAACAGAGAGGAATTTCAGCTGAATGGTGACGTTCAGTCAGATTGCAGAGGGTTGAGAAATGAGTAGAAAAGGATCAGGATTAATGTCATGTTATTTACAAGGGCAAGGTTTGAGGAAAGAATTTAAGGAATTAACACTGGGCGTTGCTGGAGCCAGGTAACAGACTCATCTGTTGCTTATGTTAGCTGCTTTTGGTTAAGTCAGGTAAAGGAGGTAATTCAGTGTTGTTGGTTCTCCAACCACATATTTGGGAAGAAAACACAAAACAAAGAGAATTCCTGTGAAAATCAGGAGCACTTTCATCTGCCACCTGGGCATGTCTCCCTTCACCATATATGAATCATCACATCACTATAAGTGATGGCTAGGGTTGAAAATCAAGTAGAATATCGTATAGGTCAACAGGGACCATGAGAATGAAGTTAGGGAGTCTATATTCCCATATAGCATTTAATGTTACCTGTAGAAATAAAGCAAAGAAAAGTGAAGTCCAGTGTCTCTTCCACACCAGCCTAGGTGTCTTCTAGGTCTACCCACTTTATTGCCCACCAGCCTATAGATGAACTAACAGGCAGGAGCTAAATGTCCCTCCACTCCCTTGACCCATTATCTTAACTGGGACCCATTCCCTTCCTTAAAATGATTTCCTCCTCATGTTGGGCAAGAGAGGGTGGTCCAGAGGTACAAAAACAAATTGAAGCAAGTTCTATATCATGTTAAAGCATCCCACCTACACTGGGTTTGACCACATTAATTGAATAAAACAGGGTGGAGATACCCTTTTCAGCATTCTTGTGATTATACAAGTGAACTTTATACCTGGCAAATAAGTAGTCAACAGTGAATTTACAGGTTTTAAAGCTTGAAGCCTACTATAAAAAAGAATCTATCTTATCTAATTATCCCTATATGATATATGTAAAATATACATTACTCTATGTTATTCTTATACTAATATTAATTGACTAAATTGACTAAATGTATATTTGTAGATAAGAATATCATTAATAATTGCTAACAATCATTACCACTATGGAATCACACCGAACTAAATTAATGCTAATTGGAATAAAATAGGAGTCCATATGAATCATTTCTCACTCAAGTGATTTGTTGAGTTCAAGTCTGATCAACTATATGATTTCATTATATTCCTTGGGGAAGGTTCCCCGTTGGTGGGCAGAACCCTAGAGGTCTCCAGGTCCCAGCTACATTTTTTTTTTTTGCTTTTTGGAGGGCAATTGGGGTTAAGTGACTTGCCCAAGGTCATAGGCTAGTTTTTGTGTTAAGTGTCTGAGGCCTAATTTAAACTCAGGTCCTCCTGACTCCAGGGCCAGTGCTCTATTCACTGTGCCACCTAGCTGCCCCCTACATCTTTCTTTCATAGGTTCCAGTCTTCCACTACTGGAAGTTTGTGTGACATGGGAGACACTGGTACAGGACTATTCAGCATGGCGTGCCCACATCAGAGAAGGTGCTGTGCTCTATGAGCAAAGCAGAGTTGAAACAGCTCAAAGGAAATGCAGGATGCACAGATTTGGAGAATCCATCCCTAATGTTCACATGTTCTATTTGTGCCTGACCTGTGGTAGAGCATTCCAAGCTCATGTTGGTCTGATCGGTCACAGTCAGACACACTGAAACTGGAATAATTGGTACTAGAAATTCTGTAGCATTGGTGGATACTAGGGCTCCAAATGGAAGAGGCCATTGGACAACCTGTTGGAGAGCTTTGAATTCAGATTGTTGTTGTGGTATCTACTCAAACCATGTAGCACATCAAGGCACAGCGTAAAGGGGCATCATAACCATCTCTAAATGTGGGATGTGCTGATGCCAGTAAGTGAATATTCTAATCAACTCCTGAGCCTCTTTCATGGTTATTGAAGGCTTCAGGGCCAGGACTTTATTCCTGGCCTTCTCGGGAGACACTTGCCCATTGTTCCCCCAAGAACTTCATCTGTTACAATAGTCACTAGATCTGTCTGAGTTAGCTGATTGCTTGTTTTTTCTAATTGGGGCCTCAAGACAGTGAGAGTAATGACCACTTTTGTCTCAGCTCTTCCCCCTATGCTAATAATGCCTTTGATATAGTGGAGGACTATAATGTCAGAATCAAGTTGGTGGTTGGCCATTGTCCTTTCCACCCATTGGTGGCAAATGGTTAGGCTAGTATGATATGCTTGGGGCAGGACAATAAAGGTATATAGCATTCCTAGCCAAGTAAAAGTCTAGAAGTTTGGTCCCATTTCCTTAGGAGAATAGAGAAGAAGGCAATGACTCATTCTACCACAGTATATCATTCACCAAGTGTGACCACCAGAGTTTCAGTTACAGTCACTATATGTGATATAATGAGGACAACTGTGTCTACAGCTTGGTTTAGTTCCAATAGTCTATAGTTAGTTACCAAGTCCCATTGACTTTCTTCAGTAGCCACACTGGTCTGTTGAACTGAGAGATGGTCCTGAGTACCCAATAATTCCAGCATCTAATAATTCTTGTATGGAGGCAGTGATCTCTCTCTTCCCATCTGGAATATATCTTGCTTGATTTAGATCACCTTGGTGGGAGAGGGCAAGTTGGGGGAGGGGTCCTAAGTTGCTACCTACCTCATAGTTAGTAGAAGGAGATGGACCATGACCAGTCAGTATGTTGGTCTCTGCCTGTGAAGCAGCTCTACCGATCTATGTCTTTGATGTATTTTTAAGAGAGAATTACCACTAAAATTGTTTGAAACACTGGAATGGTCCTACTATAATTGTTAAAGTCACTTTGGTGCCCCATGGTGGATGTGGGCCTAAGTCACTGAAAGGAATTCTCTTGCCCTTTACATGTGGCCATCCTGGCACTATAGTCATAAGGGCTCTGGTGTCTAGGACATCCAGAAAATGTCTAATTTCCCTATTTGGTCACTTTTCTTGATTGTGCATATGGCCCATGATTCCCTGGGGGAATGAGCAGGCTAGTCTGGGGACTTCCCCACCCCTATTCCTTTTTTTTGCCAGACTTGAAGAAGGGTAAAGTTAGGAAAGAGGAAAGCTATCTGGGGCATGTTTTCTTTTTTTATCTGGGAGGGATGTAGGGAAGGCAAGGTTGGGGGCTGGGGAGTTTGGTTTAGCAGAACAAGAACCTTCCAAGTTTGCTCCTCTTTTTCATCCTCTGATCTATTCTAAAGGTGACCCACCTCCCCTATCCTGGGTCCTCATCTCCATCTTCTAGTTTAACCTACTTTTCCTGCACAATTAAGTGGACCCCTCCTCTTCAGGATCTCCCAATTTTGAGACTGCCTTGTAAGTCCAATAGCATCTCTATATTTCTTCTACAATGAATTGCTAATTAATTTATGAAATAATGAAGTAGGGCAGGCAGACTTGGTCTTTCCTGTTTTTGCCAGGAAAGAACATAATGGCAAATAAAGCTTCAATCACACTTTAATAAGGCACAGAAGAGTACAAGGTAGAACTGGCACAGAAAATACAGAGACAAGTAGTGAAAGGGTTGGTAGAGGCAGACCATGTAAGGACAAGAATAGCATAGTAAAGAAAGGCAGGTAGTGTGGGGAAGAGAATGGAGAGGAGGAGAGATACATGATGAGGGTTGAGAGCACTGGGCAGCATGGACTCAGATGGAGATGGAAGAGTGATGAGAGAGAGGCAGGAGTTTGAAGTCTCATTTTTGTAGTTTTTTTTTTTGAGGTATTGAGGGTTAAGTGACTTGCCCACGGCACATGGATCAGATACAGTAAGTGCCTGAGGTCAGATTTGAACTCAGGTCCTCCTGACTCCAGGGCTGGTGTTCTATCCACTGCATCACCTATCTGCCCCCCTTATAGGGTTTTTTTAGGAGGATACACTTACTCTTATCATATCATCTTGGGGTTAGTCCATCAACATATCCAAGTCATCTCAAAGTTGTCAGTAAAATTTTAAAGTTAACATAATTTATGTAATCTCAAAGTTGTAAGCACCACTGGTGTTCTGCTTGTCTTACTGCTGCTGTCTTATCTGAGATTTACATGTCATAGGACCAAAAGGCTGTATCAGCAAGCACCCCAGCATCCCTAGAGTGTCTGCCAACACAGGTTCTTAGATCTGCTTTGTTAAAGGAAAGCAACTCAAAATGGGTTAACAAGCTTACTTTAATCAGTCAAATATGTATCGTTTACCTAGTTCAGGGGGAAAAGGTCAGCACCCTGAACTTCAGAGTATACAGACAGAATTATCAAGACAGAGAAACAGATCAAGTAGACAGGTTTCCAAAACTGTCCAACCATTACATCCATACCAAATCAACATCTGGGTTTTTCAAAGCCGGGGGGCTCTCAACAACGGCTTCCCAGAGTCTCATCTGATCAAATCACAGAACACTTCTCAAAGTGAGCCCCAAAACAAAGCCTCACATCAGGGTTTATATAGCCTTCTCCTGGCTCAGAGAATGTAACAACCTTACTGACTCACTGTCCAATCAAAAAGTATCTACTGAAAAACAAGCCACCCCCCCCAGGCTCCAGGTGCACTTTAGCCTAGGGGCAGGGAAGATCTTAAAAATTTACATTCCCATTACAAAGGCCCTCATGACAAAGCCTAGATTTCTTACCCTGTTTTAGCACCTATTACTAGGATGTGATTTTTGTTGGATATTTGATACAATTTGCAAATTACGTTCCTTTGATCCGGGGACAATCCATATGTGACTTTTAGGCTTTCCTTTGTAATCGTACTTCTTGCCATTGGTATTTTATACTGACTACTTATAAACTTACTATACTGATTAGAAAGAGGAGGGAGTGAGGGGGACCAGAACAAGATAACAATTTAAACACAGACACCCACAGGATGGTGTTAGGGGCATGATGTACTTCATTCCATGGCACTCCATGACCTCCACACCATCACATAACCTCTCTGGAGGAAATTTCTGGGGAAAGTCCCTCTCTCCTATCCTAGGTTACTGACTTCCCACTCTCAAGAGCTGTCTCTTAAAGGAGCCCCACTCCTCACTACAGGCTGTTTCTTTTTATTATCTTTGCTATTTTTGGTGGGATGTGATAAGTTTTCAAGACTTCCCAGACAGTGATTCTGAATGTGAAAGAAGCATAAGGGAGGTTGCCCATTTAAGTGTCCATGTAGCTATATGCTAGTTACACGATCATGTCATCTGGGTAGATGTGTCTATTTGATTTGTCATAAAGTCATGGACTATCTCCTCTCTCAAGATGTTGATGTCAATGTAGACTACTATGGATATAGACCACTGTTTGTCTGGATCAACTGGAATATACTCTCCATGGGATATGTTTTCCTAATGGCTTCATGAAATCATTATAGTAGAGCAGCTTATTGTCTCTAAGATGCCCTTGGGGTAGCCACTGTGTTTGTCAGGAGAAGGACAGTGGATGAGCTCCCTAGGATAATCCATTTATATTTCATAATTAAGATCATTTGGACATCTCTATCAGTAATCTGAACTATCCAGGTTTCTGAAATTCCCCATGATTCTTCTAGTGTTTCTTAAGCTAGCCAGTTTTCTTTCACTATTCATTCATACTTCTATCCACAACCTACCATTTTGCAACAGGCAGATTCTGCCTGCACTGTTCATGAGTCTGCCCCTAGCAATGCTTCCTCCTTCTAGATAAGAGGCTATGTCATTGTGAAGAGTAGCCAAGGGATAGAATTCTTGGGTCTCTTATGTTTCTTTCGGTTTCTTGCTCCTGAGCAATCCATCTTTGTTTTCATAACCACTAAATGCCCTAGTAATCTAAGTCTCCTAGGCGTCTGGACACCAGGTTCCATGAAGAAGATTTCCATCCTCCTGGCACTTTTCTTATGTTTTCTCCAAAAAATTAATTTCTGGAATGTGCTTTTAATCTCCCATGTCTGACACCAATTCATAGCACAGCATTGTTCAGGTGTAAAGTTTCTTCCCATACTTTAGAGATTTAACAAACTTTATTGCTGCTCATAAGAGAAGGAGAAAAACAGCTACTAGCTGGGTAGCAAAGGGTGTGTGTGAGTGTGCGCACACGTGTGTGTGTGTGTGTGTGTGTGTGTGTGTCTGTCTGTCTGTCTATTCTCCCACTGAAGACTTCAAGACCCATAGGTCTTGATCTCATTTTAGACAGAGACAGTATGATGTCAATAAGGGATTGTTCCATTATTTATGGAATTAGTAAAAATTAAAGTACTTAGTCAACTACTTAATAAGGAGATTGGTATGCAGAACAGGGAGACAGCATGAAGAATAGAGAAATAGCAAAGTTATCCCTAAGAGCACCATTCTAGGAAAAGGCTGAAATAAAGGGTGAGGAACATACCAGTCAAACTATGTTTCACTGCCTCACACAGGGGTGTATGTAGAGAGTTTTGGATTGGCAAGAAGGGCTCTATATGAGACCAGGGTGAAGAAGATAGTGGGGTAAGATGTTAGAGTAATATGAGATCAGGAGGATGAAGGGAAAAGAAGGCTCTTGGCATATGGGGCATGGTCCTTAACTGACTGAGTGAGGAAGAGGATTGTGGGGAGCTTGAGGAGAAAAGAGACTCTCCGGAAGAGCTGCTGTATTGAGTGGGACAGAGAATCCATAAAGAAAGTGTTTACCTACAAGTGGATTGTCTCTCTGCAGTGAGGACTCAGTTGAGATTTTTGTCAGCATTGTTATGTGATTTTTCTCCAGTTTCATAAAGGAACAGATGAATAACAGGGAAGGAGATAGATAATGGGAGTAATCCAAGGTTTGACAAAGTACGATCAGGAATAAGACAAGGAAGCAAGAGATTCTTATTCTCTACAGAGAGCAGTGTAGAGTTGAACTGATTCACCAAAGGGTCAAAATAAGGAAGACAACACTGTTTAACCAGTGCAGGAATGATGACTTAAATGTTTATTTATTAATTCATTGAATGATTGATTGACCTGTAAAACAACTCAGGGATAGATGACTTGGAGGACATAATGAATATGAACAATACAGTTAAAGGTTTTAAAGAATAGGGAAAGATGGAATGATAGAAGATTATGATCAGATGAAGGAATTTCACAATTCAAAAACATGAAAGTAGAGCACTGTGGGTGATGGCTGAATCCAGAGTATATCCATTTTTCTATGTGGCTGAGGTAGAATGAAGGTAATTTCTAAGGTGAAGTCCCATAATATCAGAGAAGGAACTATGGTGAAGAGAAAGAATATGAAATCAAGCACTGACTTCACACCCTGAAAACTAAAAACAATCACCAGTATGTGGATTGAGTGAAGAATTTGAATAGCACGAATCTCAAAGAAGGAGCGGTTGCTGTATGATGGTGATAGGGAGAGTCTGGAAGTGGAAATAGGGATCAAGCAGCATTGCAACTCTACCATCTTAGCTAGTGAGTAAAAGCAACCAGAACTGAAAGGACAGTTAGGAATTCAGTGTCATTAGAAGGGATTCAAATCTCAACAAGTACCAGAAAATGTAAGCAATGAGAAAATCAATGGATCAAGATGAAAACAAATTTGTTGGTTACAGAGAACATAGTGGAAGGAAGGGACAGGTAGATCTGGAGAGAGACATTTGGTAAAAGTTAAGTTAGAGTGTCAATCCATCAATCAATAATAAATATTTGTTAAGCAACTACTATGTACCAGGAATTGTTCTAAGTTCTAGGGATACAAATATGAAAAAAGAAAGAACTTGCAATCTAATGGGAAGAACACAGGACACAAAAAAGAAAGTTGAAAAGAGATGGGATAAGGGAATGCATTAAGGCATGGCAGAGAAGTCAATTAGAGAAGTGAGAAAGTACTGTAGTCAAGTGAGAAAAGAGAAGATTATCTGAGCGGATCTCTCTTTTTCAAAGGGAGATTTGGAGTTCATGATCCCACTGTCCAATCAGAGAAGCAGAGCGTAGTGATGGGATGAAGTACCAAGGCTGATGAGATCTTACAGTATAATAAGGTCATCTCAATAATAAATTTTCTGGTTCATGGTGGAGAAGTCAGTCAGAGAGTTCCCAAATTAGTGCTTCCAGGCAAGAAATGGGGTTATGGGATTGGTTTTAGGGATGGGGAATGGGATTTTCATATTTGTAGCAAGGGGTTCAGAATCACTAATAGTTATGGGATGGAATCAATCAATCAACATTTATTAAGCACCTACTCTGTGCTAGGCACTCTACAGAGTGCTGGGGATAAAAGAAAAAGGTTAAAGATAGTCCCTGCCCTCAATGAGCTGACAATCTAATAGAAAGCATAACAAGCAAATAGATACATACAAATCAAGCTATATATAGGATAAATAGGAAATAATTAATAGAGGAAAGGCACTAGAATTAAAGGGGAAAGGCTACTTTATAAGTTTTTTTTTTTAAATCATTATTTATTTAGTTTTAGCATTCATTTAAAATTTTTTTGAGTTCCAAATTTTCACCTTCACTCCCACCCTTCCTCCACCCACTAAGAAGACAAGAAATGTGACATTAACTATGCCTGTGAAATTATTAGCCTTTTCACAAAAAAGACCAAGAAAAAGAAAGAAAACAAAAAAAATTATGCTTCATTCTGCACTCAAACTTTATCACTTCTCTCTCTGGAGGCGGATGGCATTTTTCACCATAAGTCCCTTAAAACTATTTTGGATCACTGCATAGATCAGAATAGCCAAGTCACTCATAACAGATCATTGTACAAAATTGCTCTTATTGTGTACAATGTTCACCTGGTTTCTGCTCACTTCGTCCTGCATCAGTTCATGTTATTTTTTGAAACCATTCTTCTCGTAATTCCTTATAGCACAATAATATACCATCACAATCATAAACCACAACTGTTCTGCCATTTTCCAATTTATGGGTGTCCCCTCTGTTTCCACTTCTTTGCCACTACAAAAAGTGCGGCTATAATTATTTTCATACATACAGGTCCTTTTCCTTTGATATCTTTGGTATACAAACCTAGAAGTGATATTATTGGGTTAAAGGATATGCACAGTTTTATAGGTCTTTGTGCACAGTTTGAAATTGTTCTACAGAATGATTAGATCAGTCCACAACTTCACCAACAGTGCATTAGAGTCCCAATTTTTCCACATCCCCTCCAACATTTGTCATTTCCTTTTCTGTCAAGTTAGCCAATCTGATAGATGTGAGGTGATACCTTAGCTTTTTTAAAATTTGCATTTCTCTAATCAGTAGTGATTTAGAGCATTTTTCATACAGCTATAGATAGTTTTGATTTCTTTGTCTGAAAACTGTTCATATCCTTTGTTCATATCAATTAGAGAATGGCTCTTATTTTTTAGAAATTTGACTCAGTTACCTATATATTTGAGAAATGAAGCAGAGAAACTTGCATAAAATTTCTCCTCCTCCTTCCCCCAGAGCAGTTTTCTGCTTTCATTCTAATCTTGGCTGCATTGGGTTTGTCTGTGCAAAATCTTTTAAATTTAATGTAATTAAAATTATGCATTTTACTTTCTATCTCTTGTGTGGTCACAAGCTCTTCCCTTAGCCATAGATATGACAAGAAAAATTAGTAAGGGCTTCTTGGGATTTTAGTTGGACTTAAATAAGCCAGAGAAGTCAGTAGGTAGAGTTGAGGAGGGAGAGCATTCCAGGCACAGGAGATAGCCCAAGTCTGGGGCCTAGAGATGGAGTATTTGTAAAACAGCTAGCAGACCAATATCACTGGATCAAAGTATACATGTAGGGGAGTAAGGTGTAAAAAGACTGGAAAGGTAGGAGAGGACTAGGTTTCGAAAGGTTTAGGTATGAGGCGGGTGGCTATATATTAATCATTAAGTAATGAGTATAAGCAGAGTATCGGTGTTTGGAGAAAGAACATTTGAGGAAGGTGGTAATTAGACTCTTCAAGGTTGAGAAGATTAAATTAATAATACCTTGAGTTTCTACTGTATTGATTCTACAATGTAATTGATTTTATGCTGTATTGATTTTTATAAATGAGTCTGCATTTGTCTAAAGCCACCTTCCTATATCCTTGAGTTGAACTTATGAATTTAGATCTCCCCTCTGAGTTAGTTTAAAATTATAATTAAAAGAAAAATAGCTATTTCTCATACTAGTATACATACATATATATATATATACATGCATATACATACATACATACACACACACTTATTTGTGTCTAATAATAGCCATCTCTAGAGCAGGGTGAAGGTAGACTAGAAAAAAAGGAAATTTACACGATAACTTTGTTGTATATTTGAAAGGAATAGCAAGTTATGCTTAGAAGATTTGTAGTTTTAGGTACAATCATCTTTTTTGTAGTACTGTGTTATGGAAATGCTTCTTTTCTTCCATAAGGATGTATTAATGTTAAAAAAGGGGGAAAAGTAATTACATATTTTAAAATGAAAGCTAATAGAAATTCACAGTTACATGTACAACACTCTCTACTGAAACGCAGAATTGTTTTCTATTATTTTGTGTACTAGGTGGCCATCTAGTGCCAAGTATATTCAAGAGAAGAATGACTAATTATTTCATAGAAAGCTGATGCTCAAGGAATCAGTGTTTAAAAAATGATATTATAAAGCCTAATTTGTTAAGATTTGAATCTAGATGGCAAAGCTTTGTTTAAAAACTTTGATGTTCATAGAATATTAGAGAAACTTGATAAGCAAATAGGAAAACATAAACGTGAAATATATCAGCTGAAGATGAATTTGGAAAGTGAGGAAGAACAAAGGTCTGCATTCATAAGAAATAAAAAAATTTCAGGTCATAGATATTGAAGATACAGAAATGAGCCATCATCCTGCTAGTAAAGATGTAGCAAGGTAATTATGAAACAGAAACTCAAGAATGTTTAAGTGTCTCCCAGTCCAGAAGGCTCCAGGTAAAGGTGTTGCTTTAACAGATGCATCTAGAAACCTGATAATTTTGCCTGGGACTACAGAGAGACCCCAGTTCAGACAAGGGAGAGAGCTGAATTCAGAGATAATATCTTTTTTTTTGCCTAGAAACTCAACTGCAGAAATTCCCTAGACTGAGACCAGTCACCAGAGTCATCAGAGACCAGATTATAGACATACTGGTTGTGAACCATTTTGGGTGCAAATATGGAAAAATCAATAGTCACAAAAAAAATGACAACCATCCAATTTACATATTGGATAAATTATGATATTGTCAGTGAGTTATATCAACAACAATATTCATTGTTGAATTACATATAATTCTGACTTATACTTTTTGATATGCATAAAGTGTTATGTATATATGTGTATATATATATATATTTAATATATTTTCAATGCCTTCTCTGGACTATTTGTCCCAATACTTGTGGATTGGGGCCTTAAAGGATGGTGGCTACCTTGTGTTCAGCCCAGCATAAGCTCTGCAGATCTGTACTCAAGCCACCCAACAGTATGCTACTTGCTAACAATCAGGAGGTCGACTCAACTAGCTGTTAGCTCAGGTATTTACTACGATGTCACAGTAAAACAGCCACAAAGCATTCTCCACCCTGATGTTCTGTCTCTGTGTCTGTCTCTGCCTCTTATACCCCTATACCCATACCCACACACCCACATATATACTCACACAAATACACCCAGTATCCATGGGAACAATGACTTCTAACTTAGAATAAAACAATTGTGAGGTGTGCATGTGGGATAGGCAGTTAGGTGACTTAGTGGATAGAATTTTGGGCCTGGAGTCAGAAAGACTTGAGTTCAAATTTTACCTCAGACACTTACTAGCTGTGTGACCCTAGGAAAGTCACTTAAGTTCTCTTTGCCTTAATCTCTAGATTCTTTCTTTAGAAAGAAATAGCAAATCACTCTAGCATCTTTGCTAAGAAAATCCCAGGTTCACTATTGTTGTGCTATTTTCCACAGGGTCATGAAGAATTGGACACTACTGAATGACAGAACAGAAATAATAGCATGAATATGGGAAATACTTAATGTCATTTCATGTTTTATAGCATCACCATGAAGCTCTTGTCCTGTGTAGCATCTACAATGGACTGGTTGCTCACTTGAGCTTGTTGCAATGTTCACATTGATGGAATCAGTTCCTGACAGACCTTTGATACTACAAATATCACTGCTGTCTTGAACTTAATTTAAAATATCCTATTTTCCACTTCAGGGTATGTTGTTATTATACTTTCCCCCCCTTGAAATCAGTATTACTCTGGAAAATCTAGTCACTTTAAGCTTAAGGAAGGGAGAATTTAAAATGGTTCTAGGTAGGGAATGGGTTCAGAAAACCATCCAAGGAATCATGAGCTACTTTTCCACAAAGGTTATAGCTAGAGCAAAAGAAAAAAAAATCACTAGACATTCCCAAGGTCTGGGGCTAAAGGAGCTTTTCCATCCTGTGGATAAACAAACTGAAATGGAAAAGACCATGTATAATGGGATAAATGATGGCTAGATTCTTACCTAAGTTGAGTCTTGTGCCTTCCTATCTCTTTAAAAAAAATCTAGTTCAGGGGCGGCTAGGTGGCGCAATGAATAAGAGCACCAGCCCCAGAGTCGGGAGGACCCGGGATCGCTTCTGGCCTCAGATACTTAACACCCCCTCCCCCTCCCCACACACACGCAACTGGCCATGTAACCTTGGGCAAGTTAACCTCAATTGCTTAAAAAAAAATCTAGTTCAACTTAGCGTAATTTTTTTCTTTTTTCCTCAGGAACTTGACCAAAAAACAAGATAGTATTAGTGTGCAATGAACACAATTCTGTATAAAGTTGTTAACTTTTGTTATCATAGTTTGTTCTTTTTTAAGTGCTTAAAAAGTACATTATGGCAGCCACCAAGTTGCCCTATTTGCTTGTGTCACCTTCTGACCTTTTTTGACCTCTTCAAGAAAACTTCTTTATAAAAACTAATGACACAGATAGGAGAAAATCCATCTCTTAGGATTTGGAAGGCATAAGACAGCTCTCACCACTTTGTCCTCTTGTGCTAAACAAGAAAGGGTCACGACCCATCAAGTTCAAGGGGTCACTTAGGAAACCTAGAGGACAAAACCTTTCTTCCATTTAATCATCTTCTGAGCTCTTATCAGTCTTTTCATCTGAAGACACTTGGTTCTTCCACTTAATTGTCCTTATACCTCACTCTTCCTCTTGGAGTGATGTGACTGTACGGTGGGCATAAGAACCTGAGGACATCACCTATGGCATCATGGCTATTATAAAGAGTAAAATGGCTCCCATGGGAAAATTTACATGTAAACACGGACCATCTCTAGACACCAAGTCTTTTTTGTTCTGTTTCTCTATAATATTAAACTGGCCTAAATGTGGGGCAGAGATTTGCCACTGTCCTGCTGTAGCCCAGGACAGGCTTTGCAAGTCAGCTTCCCCCAGTGAAACCCTTTTGCTACCCTCCTTCTTCCCTATCTTGGGACCTTTTGTTGTGATGGCGGGACCACCCATCTAGATTGTTTACATTGATGCAGTGACCTTTCAGGTTCTTTTTGTCTTTGCTTTTCTTGGGGTCTTTTTCATCACTTACCCCAGAACTACTGGGTGCTGAGTCATCTGGGTGAGAAGAATCACTTCCTGACTGAGAGAAAGAAGCAGGTTTTGGGGGGATATTTTTGATTTTTTTCTTTCACTTTTTTGATTTTTTCTTTTCCATAGAATTGAAACTTAAGTTTCTCCTGAGCATTCACTTGAGGAATCTGCAACTCTACTTGTGACTTTGTTTTTACTCTTCTTCTTCTGGTGTGTGTGTGTGTGTGTGTGTGTGTGTGTGTGTGTGTGTGTGTTTGTGCTTTTTCTGCCTTTTTTTTGGGTGAGATTTCTCTGACTGCTTATCTTTATGAGACTCATAAAGAGACTACTTTTCCTAGAGAGGAAAATGGAAGTTTTTCTTCCATTAATATGATTATTTTTCTGGGTCAAATTCCTCAGGATATAGTTCTTCATATTCACTGTGACTCCACCTGTCTGGAATATTAGCCTCATATTTAGATAGCCTGCTATTCCCGGACCTGAGTCCTAAGCAAATCATTTTCACATGTCCATGAATTTCTTGCTTTGTCAGTAAAATAAATAACTTTCTTCACTGAAACCATCATCTTCATTATTTCTTCATTGAAACTCAAGTTGCTAGGTAATATTCTCCTTTGTGTCCCCTAGTAAACATGTTTCTCCAACTCTCTTATCTTCTACATATCTGTCTCCTTCTGAATCTTATTGTGAGCATTTGTGTGCCTCATAACATATCCCAGGAGGACTTTAACCAGAAGGATCTTGGACATGCTTTATCTGTGAACGCTGAGTTCCAGGGTAGGCAGGGGAAGAGGTTTTCATTTATTTTTATTTTTTTAAAGCAATTGGGGTTAAGTAACTTGCTCAAGTTTACACAGCTAGTTATTTTGTGTGGGTGCCAAGTATCTGAGGCTGGAACCGATCCTGGGTCTCCTGATGCTGGGTCTAGCGCTCTTACTCACTGCGCCACCTGGCAGCCCCATAAGAGGTTTTCATTTAGCTTTGATAATTATTGAATTCACTCAACACACACCTTTGCCCTTTCCTTTCCTTTCTGGATATGAAGTCTTCTGATCAGGATACAAGGCTTTGATCCATTGACTAAAGAAGATTATGCCTTACAGATACAGTGCAGCAGAGATAAAACATGTACAGGTGATGTGAAACACAGAGGTGCTGCAGCTTTTGAGAGAGATTGGACTAGTTATAGAGGTGGATGGTGTTGTTGGCATGACTTTCTTTTTGTACACCACCAGAGTGTGGCCACTGCTGAAGTCCCCTCTGCCTAATCACTGTGTTTAACAAAATTATGCATCTACCTTGGGGAGGTGGGTCTATATACACACATATTACATGTCTGTCTGCCTGTCTGTCTATTTATCTATCTATCAATCCATCCATCCATCTATTTACCTATGTCTATAGCTATATCTAGCTTCAGAAATCTACTCTAGATATATAGATGTATCCCTTGTCCCAGAGTCCATTGGTGCAAGATCTTCTCTTCATTGGTAAAGATGAGTGCCCTGTTCTGTGTGAGGGGCACGACAGAATTGATGAGAGTGGGAGAGTTTGAATATTCTAGTTTTCTTCAAGTTCCTAGTTCCTTTGGGCACTTTCTTAGCTTCAAGAGGGAAGAATGGAAGAGGCCAACCTCATTTCAGCTTACTGAAGGAAAAGACTCTGGGAAGACACAAGAGGAGCTGGCAGTCTCAATCATGTCTCTATTCCCATGCTTACACTAGAGACTTTGGGGAACTTCCCTTTGGGTGAGACTGAGAACCCTCTTGACTGAGCTACCATGCTCCCAGTGGGAGAGCTACTTCAATCTGTATTGTCTTGTATATATTTTCCTATGTATACTTTATGTATATTTCCTCTGATTTCTGTTTTGTGATGTGGGTTTCTTGACTAATTGCTATATGTGTTCATTGTGGAATTGGTAATAGGAAATAGAGTTTAGTCTTAGAAACAGAGCTTGGTAAAAGAGATCATAGAAGTGGGAGGAAGACCTGTATGTACAAAAATACTTATAGCAGCTCTTTTTGTGGTGGCAAAGAATTGGAAATTAAGGGGGTGCCCATCAATTGAAGAAAGGCTGAACAAGTTGTGGTATATGAATGTAATGGAATACTATTGTGCTGTAAGAAATGAGGAGCAGATGGACTTCATATTTACCTGTAGAGGCTTATATGAACTGATGCTGAGTGAGAAGAGTAGAATCAGGAGAAATTTGTACACAATTACAGATACAACGTATGTGTGATGACTAACTTTGATAGACTGGACTCTTCTCAGCAATTCAGGGTTACAAGACAACTCCAAAAGACTCATGATGGAGAGAGATGTCTACCTTCAGAGAAAGAACCAGAAAGAACAGAGTTTGAATGCAGATTGAAGCAAACTACTGGCTCTCTTTCTTTTTCTAGTTTGGTTTTGTTTCCTCTTTCCCATTATTCATTCCACCAGATGGTAATAGTAATGGAATTTAAAGATCCCCTGTATTGGCTTGGTTGAGTGTTAAAACCCAGAGCTTGTGAATCCCACTTGTGGGATGGATTTGTTGATATGAAAAGAGAGGGCTGAACTGGGAGGAGCTGGTGACATGAATTTAGAGAGGCACCAGCAGAGAAAGAGGCAGAATTTTTTGGAAGCAACATCGTGGAGGCAGAGAGATGGAGAGGATTGCTGAGGGCCAGTTCGAAGTGCCCAGGACTTTTGTGAGCTGCCACCCAGAGCTGCCAAGGACTGAGGAGACATGGCTGTTATGCTGGTACTTTGTCTGTCTGTTTTGATGTTGTTTTGCCAGATTCATCCACTGGTGAAGGCCAGTGATGTTGTTGCAGAGGTTCTGGAAACTTGCTATTGGTTCAGAAGCCCTGAAGAAGGATTTTTGTTGTTGTAAGTTTAAAGAAATCCTAGAAGAGGGTTTTGCTAATGTTTTCAGGGGTCCTAGGACTGTTCTGCAGACAGAGAATGAATTAATGAGGACACTGGCAATGTATCTTGTGGCCTTGCTAAGCTTTGTCTCCCCAGGAACAAAGATTGCTGAGAACTTGCCTCGAGTCAAGATGAAGAAAAGACCTCTCTTTGGGTATTAAATGCTGTGCTTAAGCTTGTTGTAACTCTGGGGTAGATGGCCTATTTAGTTGTGATCCAAGGGTGGGAAACTTTTGACTTTTTTGTGTTCTGTGACTGACCAAATGAATGTACTTTACTTATGATTGAAAATTAATCTCCATTTGAGAAGAGGGCCTTTGTGATTGACTAAATGAATGTTCTGCCTAGGGGTGGAGTAGTACTTAGAAGAGGGACTTTGTGATTGACTAAATGAATGTAATATCTAGGGGTAGAGTAGTACTTGGAAATTATTGAATTACACTTGGTGAATGCTGTATTTTGAAATCTACTATATTTTGATTTTCTCTGTTCTTAATTTGTCACTGAATAAAATGGAGAGCAGCTATGCTGGTATTTTGAACCTTGGGAAGTTGCCTTTGCTTGGCATTACACCGATATAATCCTTTATAACCTGACCAATGTCTAATGTGAAAGTATTTGCAGATCCTATACTTGATTGTATGCCACCATGGCGGGGGGCAGGGAAGGAGAGGAAGGGGGAGAAAATTTGAAACTCAAGGAATTGTGGAACTGAATCTTGTAAACTAAAAGTAAAAAAACAAATTAATAAAGACCAAAAAAAAAAAAAGAAATAGAACTTGGTGTCCTTCTTTCCTACCCAATAATGAAACAACAATCAGAAGTTGGCTTGAGCCTAAAACTGACATCCTCTAGACTAACTATACTTAAAGAAACAGTACTTCTTTGTGAGGAGAGCAGAGTGGTAGCCTCTGGCCCCTGTCCTTCCTTCTACTTCCCCTCCTCACAGGAATTAAAGACTCCCTTGGAGAAGGGTTGCGGAGGAGGCTATAAATGTTTATTCTATCTCCATTCAAGTCACACAATGATACCCCCATGCTACATGTGGAGACAATCCATTCAATATATGAACCCTCATTACATATATGCATACACATATGGCATAACATGGCATAACTAGAGATGCCATGCCTACTTCTGGATGATTGAAATAGCTAGATCAGCACTTTGATGCTTTGAAGATAGCAAAGCCTCATCTGTTTCCAGCTAGACAATATATCTCAGTACTAAAGGACTCAGCCCCTTTGCGAATTATAAAGCAATCTCCTTTTTGGTAATAACTCAAGGGAGTAACTCAGTTTCTTCTTAGCTGCAAGTTATATCAGGACTATTTGGGACTATCCCTGGGAGTGTTGGGGGAGAAGACTGTCACACTTACCCTTTTGCTTTTTACTTCTTCCATATGTTACTTCAAATATGGAGATTCAGCAAGATAAACTTGAGCCTGGGTCTCTGGATTCATCTTTTGCTTTTCTTTTTTTTGCATGATGTTAGGTGATAGAACACTGATTTCAAGATGGATATAACTAGGCTTAGAGGTGATCTTATGAATTTTAGAAGGTATAGAGATCCTCAGTTCTCAATTAATACAGATATGTTTTGGGAATAATCCCCAGGAGCCACTGCATTGTTTCTTGGAAAAGATGTCTATTGTTTAGAGGAGCTCCAAACCCTTATCTGTCTTGCCAGAAGTCACAGACCTGGAAGAAATTGTTTGGATAATGCAGAGATGAGGTAAAGTGTGAAAATGTCTGTTCAGCAGTTGTGTCAAATAATTGATACTCCCACTTCTTTAGCTTGATTTTTACTTTGTCAATGAGGGCTTTTAATATTAAATATTTAGTGTGTAAAAAATAATCTGTCCCATAACTGATTTACTTTGTATATTGCGTAACTTTCTACTCTCTCCTTTTTTTTGTGAAACCCTAGATATGAGTCAAACATAAGAATTGAGCAATTATCTTTTCTTCACTTCCTCAGGCATTGGCTCATGTACTGTGTTTCCTCGATAATAAGACCTATCCCGAAAATAAGCCCTCCCCTTACTGTGTAAGATTCCTCTAAAATAAGCCCTCCCCCGAAAATAAGCCCTATTGAGATTGCTACTGTAGTGAAGGTGATCCCCTGCGCCACATGCTACATTACGGTACCCTCTTTATGCACCCTCCCCCCCCCCCCCGGGTAAAACGCACGCTGCGCTCCGAGCTGCATCCAATCAGAGCTGCAGCAGTGAGCACGTCATCCTGTTCTTTATTGAATTAATTATTGAATAAAGGTATATTTTTTTGTTCATATTTACCTGTTTATTAAAATTGCTGTCAATGTTCATTAAAATAAGCCCTCCCCTGAAAATAAGCCCTCTGGTGTTTTTCTGTCCAAAAAAAAATAAGACAGTGTCTTATTATCGGGGAAACACGGTACCTGAGGGTGTGTGAGCGTGCATGCATGCATGTATGTGTGTGTTGAAACAAAAAGTACAAGAAAAAGATTCTGACCCCTTTTTATGTAGTCAGGTTCCCCCAGTACTGAACTGGGTTTGGAATCCATGTGTGGGTCCAGAACATTAGGAGAGTATCATTAGTGGAAACAGAGATCATAGTACCCCAGACTCTTGGCCCTAGCAATTGGTTCTAATTGTTAGGTTTCTATTTCCTCCTTTGTGTATACCTTGCTTGCCAGCAGGATAATTTAAGCTCCTTGAGGGCAAAGACTGTTTTAGCTATTTTTCTTTGTATGCTTAGGACTTTGCAGAGAACTTTGTACATAGTAGAATGTTAATAAATACTTGGGGTATGAATGAGTAGAATCAGTTTACTAAGTCAATCAATAAATATCTATTCATACTGCTATGTGCTAGGCATTGCTAGCTGCTGGAGATACAAAGAAAGGAAAAAGACATTATCTGCTCTCAACAAATTCAGGATAATGGGGGAGACAATATACAACTATGTACTAAGAAGCTATATGCAAAATGATTTGGAAATAAGTCGACAGAGGGGAGGCACTATAATTGTGTATAAGTTCAACTCTTATTCAAGATATTCCTCATTAGAAATTTATATTATTATTCTATTCTATCCAAATGCTTTGGGTCATCCTGATAGGAGAAATCAATTTTCAACAATGGGAAAATTTTCTTGGAACACTTTATTGGGTACATGAAAACAATTTTGGAGCTATATATAAGGGTATGAGAGGATGCTTTCTGGAGAGTTGTCAGGCACATAAACAGGGGGATCACTGCTACTTGAATTATATCCAGACATGAATATCAACTTTCAGACCACGAAAGGAACATTAAGAGCCTTGGCAAATGTACTAGAACTGGTTGAATCCCAGACTTTATACCGAACAAGACTGTAGAAAAATTCATAGGAAAATAGCAGAAGGAAGTAAACACCTGAGAAGGTTTAATTCCCAGTTTAGTCATTGATTGGTTGGCACCTTACTTTCCATTTATATCTATTTGGATAGAGGACCTTTCAAGGAAAACTACTCCATGTGTCACAATGTTCAGTGAACAAAACCCATGGAGAAACCAAATAATTCTTTTCATTCTGTATCTGTCCTGACTTTAAGTGACTTTATGAAAGAAATGATAGGAAAAATCATAAAGACCAATGACATAAAGACCAATTAAAGAAGAAAAAGTGGAGGAACATCCAAGGTATTTGGGAAGAAAGCTTGCAGTCTAGTCTCTATTTGAAATGTATGACAAATCCTGAGAAATATAGCTTCTCATCTTTATTTGCTATATTTGGAATTATTTATAATGTAAAATATAATTTAGTATAGCTTCCATTTAGATCACCACCAAGCCATGTTGGAAATTAAAAATGCTTAATTCCAGGAATAATCATGATACTCTACATATCTTTGTATAGTGAATTTAAAAGAACCCTACCCCCATCTCTAGTCTTTACTGACCTATGTCCTCACTGAATGTTGACAGTGATATTTAAAATCTCAGCTAGGAATAGATAGGGAATCTGAAACTGAATACTTGCTCTTTTGCTGCCAAAACTTTTATTACAGCATAATGGAAAACCAGCACGCACCCTCCACAGGCAGATGAGAAACTAGGCTGGCAGAGGAATACATTCCAGGCAAAGCCCAAGCAAAGAAGCAGAGAATGTCTATCTTAAGGCAGAGCTAGCCACTAGGGTCTGTCATTGGCAAGACTGTGAAGAAGAAGATATGTCTTTAGCTATACCCCCCTTTTTTCACCTTTCTTCCTTTTATAATCGCTATCTATTTTTAGGTATACCAAGTTCTGATGCTACTCAATATTTACAAAGAGATTTCTACTTCTAATATCTCTCCTAGTCACCCATGCTCCAAACCTTTCTGGACACATAGACCCCATCAAAGACAACCTGTCTTTGCCATCAGTGTTGTTGAGGAAATGAATGTAGTATGGCGTTGGAGTTCAGTTTCTGCAATTCTTGGCAACGCGAGTCTTTGAGAAATGTAGGAACTGAGAACAACATTGCTTTTCTCTAGATCTGAAGGGAAAAGATCTTAAGAGCAAAGGCAAGGAGGAGGCACAGTGAGTGCATACTGTGTTTTGGAATGTGGATCAATATACTGAAGGAGAATGGAGAGAGGCACTGAGACAGTGCAGTGGTCATGTGGCACCCTTGCCAGAGCTCCGGGCATTATGGCACCTTGGCCTTCAGCAGCCGAGGTATGAGGTACCAAAGAGGCATGGATAACTTTCTATTTGGGAGATGATAGACACCAGATGGCTACTGCTTCACTGTCTAAGAGAGTGTATGTTAAATATTGTACTATTCTTTGACATTTGTTCATATTTTCTGTTTAATAGTTTAGATAAAAAGTTGATTGATTACAACTCATCTGTCTTATTTGTTTCACTATTTTTGAATTTGTTATGTTGTTGTTCAGTTGTTTTTCAGTTGTGTCTGACTCTTTGTGAGTCTATTTGGGGTTTTCTTGGCAAAGATACTGGAGTGGTTTATTTCCTCCTCTACTTCATTTTGCAGATGACAAAAGTGAGGCTAATAAGGTTAAGTGACTTGCCCAGGGTCAGATAGCTAGTAAGTGTCTGAGGCCACATTGGTTAATAATAAGTAGAAATGTTGATGATTTGTGTAGATTTATTTTATAGCCTCAAAATATGCTGAAATAAAAAATTCTCTCAGTTAACTTTTAGTTGGCTCTCAATATTCTCTATGTGGATTATGATGTCATCTGCAAAGGTGACTATTTTGTTTTTATTTTCTACCTATTCTGATTATCTCAATTTATTTTTTTTGTTATTGCTATGGCTATCATCCCTAGCACTATGCAAAATAGTAGTGGTGATAATTGACATACTTGTTTTACCCTTATTCTGGTCTAAGCCTGAGATGTAGATCCCCTGGCACTTTAGGTTAAATTATAGGAAAAAATGAGACATTCCAGGTCATTCAAAAGTCAACAAGAGAAGATTTACTTATTTATAATAAGAGAAGGACATTCAATAAGGGTAATCACTGAGGAGCTTCGAGCAAAGCTCCCTTACCTGTGTTACCAATCATTCTCTACAAAGCAAGCCTTGGGGAGAGCTTCTAGAGCTCCTCTTGGCTCAGGCAACAAGGAAGCAATGTAAAAATCCTGAGCCTTTAGTCCTCTGAGCCAACCAAGTTTTAAATATGGCATTCATACTTCTTAAGGAAAAGTAAGCTAACATGCAAGGGGGTAGGGGTTATGATATTGCTTCTAACACATTCCTTAATCTTGCTGTAAAGGCAAGTTTATTTATGTGACAAAGCTAACTCTTCATTTTATATATTATATATATATATATATCAACTATGACATTAAGATCCATTTATTACTAGGTTTTAAACAGTGTAATGCCAATCACGGCTGCACACCTGAAGGCTGCTGCTGTGAATAATTTTAAGAGTCTAATTTCACAGTATAATGAACTCTCTATTCATTCAGCAATAAACCAAAAGCATAACATTCACAACATAACATTAGTACTAAGGTGGCCACATAGTCTCAAACAAAACATATCATTCAGCATATCTTATAGCATTCCTCAGAATCCTCACACAGAATATATTATTGCATTCAGTAACATTTCCCAAAATACTTGTTTACACAGTTAGGGGGTCCCAGTCTGGGGTATTCCCTAGCACAACACATTGCCATATATATATATATATATATATATATATATATATATATAATTGCATGCCCAAAATCAGGGGGTCCCAGGCTCGGGTGTGTCTTAGCACAACACATCCTTAAGGGGGAGCAGAAAATACAAACACCATCTACCTATAGGTCACCATAAATCACAATCTCCTCAAACAATACACAGTGTCCAAGTAAAATCATCTCTCATCTTTACTCAAGGATGACTTCCAAACCCCATGGCTCTTCCTCTGTAAACTTACTGCTCCTGACTCTTGCCTGGATTCACATGTAGGCAGTTCTCCACTCCTGCTCCACATTTCAGCTTACAGGGACTGTTCCACTCTAAGCTCCTGTCTGGCAGCAGGCTTCAGGGGCTCCTGCCTGCAGCTTCTGTTTCTAGGAAAACAAAGCTTAACAGGGCTACAATAATATTTATACACATTACCAGTACCATCACCTCAATTCACTTTATCAGCTCTTAAAAGGGGCTTACGCTAAGCCTCCTTCTTGTGGATGGATCTCTACTCTTCAGCTCAATTCACTCATAAAGACCAACAGGCAGGGTTTCTGTTTGAGAAATTAACACAGATCGATAGGGCTTCTGAGGAATTAACACAGACCAAAAGACGGGAATTCTGACTGAAAAATTAACACAGATCAGCAGACAGGGCTTCTGTCTGAGGAATTAACATAGATCAACAGATAAGACCTCTGTCCAAGAAATCAACATAGACACAGATTAACAGAGCACTGGTATCATGAACATTCTTTCTGTTAGGCCTCCCCTAACAAGCAAATTCCCCTAGCCTGCTCATGCTTACTTCTCTCTCTCAGTTCTGAGCCTTTCTCTCCTGTCCTCTCCCTCAAAGCAATACAATGTATTGTTTCCAATCAAAAAGTCTTGATTCAGTTAAAGACTCTTGATTCAATCAGAGGCAAGACCCAATCAAAGGCACCCAATTGGCTCAAACTCAATCCAGAAAAACAACAAAAAACCCTGCTGTTACAAACAGAAATGAGTGTTGAGTTTTGTCAAAGATTTTTCTGTACCTATTGATGTAATTATGTGTTTTGGGAGTGTGTTATTATTACAACCTATTATGTAACAGTTTTTCTAATATTCCTGGTATACATCATACTTGGTCATAATTACAATCTTTTTGATATGTTCCCATTGCCTCTTATCTAATATTTTACTTTAAAACTTTGTATTGATAACCATTAGAGATATTGGTCTACAATTCCTTTTTCCTCTGTTTTATTTCTGCCTGCTTTCAACATCAAAACCATATTTGTATTATAGAAGGAATTTGGTAGGAGCCCTCATTTTCCTATTTTTGCAAACAATCTTTTAGCATCAGAATGAATTCATCTGTTAATGCTTGATAGAATTTACTTGTAAATGCATCTGGTCCTTTTTGTTTGGGACTTAATTTATGGTTTATCATTTATCTTGCTTATTATTAAGCTATTTATTTACTATTTTGTTATTCTGTGAAATTTATTTGTTGATTAATGTTGATTCATATCATTTAAATTATTCATTTTTTAGAATATAGTTTGACAAAATGGTTTCTGATAATTTTATTCTTTATTTCTTATAAATTCTGTTTACTTTTTGATACTGGTAATTTGTTTTTCTTCTTTCTTTTCAAAAATTTTTAATTTATGAAATAAAACAAACATTTCATAATAATTATCAATAACAATAACATGACAATAGTACAAAAAAGATGATTGCACATGAAAATGCAAATCTGCTATGTACAACCTGCTATTCCTTTCAAATATACAACAAAATTATCATGTAAATTTCTTTTTTTCCATTTTTTCTTCCATACTTCTCTTTTCCCTCCCCCACTCTAGAGATGGCTACCATTAGCCAAATTATTCTATACATACTTCTGTTTATAATTTCTTTCTCTAGATGCAGATAGTCTTTTTTCATATGTCTTCTTGGGATATAAGTTGATTTGGGTATTTATAATAGTCGAAATAAATTATTCACTCAATGTTGTTCTTAAAACAATATTGCTATTACTGTATACAATGTTCTCTTGGTTCTGCTCATTTTGCTCTTTATTATTTTATATATTTTTCCATGTTTTTTCTAACATCCTTGAGCTTATCATTTCTTATAGCATAGTGGTATTCCATTACTATCTTATGCCACAATTTGTTCAGCCATTTCCTAGTTGATGAACATCCATGAAATTTCTAGGTCTTTGCCACAAAGAGAGCTGCTACAAACATTTTAGAACATATAGGTGCTTTCCCTTTTCCCCTAATTATCTTTGGAAATAGACAGTAGTGGTACTGCTGGGTCAAATGTAGTTTAATAACTCTTTGGGCATAATTCCAGATTGCTCTCCAAAAGGGTTGAATCAGTTCACAATTCTACCAACAATGAATCAGCGTTCCAATTTTTCAACATCCCCCCCCTCCCAACTTGCTTTCACCTTTAATCATTTTAGTCAATCTGGTATAAAATGATATCTCAAGATTGTTTTAATTTGTATTTCTCTGGTCAATAATGATTTAGAGTATTTTTTCACATGACTATTGTTTTGATTTCTTCATTGGAAAACTGTTCATATCTGTTGACCACTTATCAATTGGGGAATGACTTCTCTTCTTATAGATTTGACAAAGTTCTTTATGTATTTTAGATATGAGACCTTTAATAAACTGTCTATAAAATTTCCTACCAATTTTCTGCTTTCCTTCTGATCTTGGTTACATTTGTTTTATTTGTGCAAACCTTTTAAAATTTAATATAATAAAATGATCCATTTTAACCTAGCTTTCTATCTCTTGTTTATTTATAAATTATTTACCTAACCATAAGTCTGATAAGTAATATGTTCCATGTTTTTCTTATAATATATCTCTATATTCATATATTTATATCTCCTTACTTTTAAAAAATGAAATTAGTTAATCTGCAGTCTATTTAAAAATGTTTCAGTTTAAATGGTTTTTATTTTAATTTTAATTTGTGTTAGTGTTACTTTGTCAGATTTCTAAACTTTCTAAAAATTTTATTTGTGGTTACCTCATGTTTTTGAATTATTGGTTTTCTAATTATCTTAGTTACTTGCTCAATTCTGTTTTTTTGTCCTTAGTAGTAAAAGTGTTTAGAGATATGAATTTCTTCTTAGTGGCTTTGGCTGCATCTCACAAATACTGGTATGTTGTCTTATTGTCATTTTCTTTGATGAAGTTATCTCTCATTTTTATGATTTGTTCTTTGGCTCACCAGTTTCTTAAGATTAAATAATTTATTTTCCAGTTAAGATTTAATCCTTTCTTCAATGGCCTCTAATTGGATAAAATAGCTATGCAATTGTGATAATAAAGGATGTGATATTTCTGTTTTTATAAATTTGTTTGTGAAGCTTTTATGCCCTAAAACAGTTTCTATTTTTGTAAAGGTGCTATGTAGTGCTGAGATATATGAATATTCCTTAATTTCCAGAGATCTATCATATTTAATTTAAAAATTCTATGTCAAGCTTTAACTTCTTTCTCAATCAATTAGATTTATCTGAAATCTAAAGCTTTAAGGAGTTATATTGAGGTCCCTAAATATTATAGTTTTATTATTTTTTTATTCCCATAATTCATTTGTTTTCTTTATATATTTAGATACTATGTCTTTGGGTAAAGTACTGATATTAATTTAATGACTATGATATTTTTATTATAATATGGTTTCCTTGTTTATCTCTTTCAGTACCCCTCCTCCTTTTTTTTTTTTTTTTTGCTGTTACCTTCCTTGAGATAATGATGGCTACCTTTGCTTATGTTGTTGTTTTTCTCCTGAAGCGTCATAGTGTCATTGCTTTTTCCCCCAGGCCCATGTTTTAACTCTGTGTGAAACTTTGTGTTTCTTTTAAACCACATATTGATAGATTCTGAATTCTAATCTAATCTGCTAGCCTAGCATATTTTCTTTAATTTGTGATCATTAATTGTGTATTTCTATGCATCCTATTTTCTTATCCTTTTTCCTCTTTTTGCCTTCTGTCTCATCTTTACTAAGAAAATGATAAGAGAACAATTTTCTACTCCTAGTCTCCTCTTCCCCACACCTTGTAAAGCCAATCTTGAGCGGCACTCCTGAGGACTGCTGCTGTGAATAACTTTAAGGATCTAATCACATATTATAGTGAACTCTCTATTTATTCAGCAATATACTAAAGCAAAACATTCAAGAAACTAAAGCACAACATTCACAAAGACATAACAACTTATTACTAAGGTGGCCACATAGTCTTAAACAAAACATATCATTCAATAAGTCACAATCTCCTCAATCAATCTAAATCAATATAAAGTACTCATAAAGTCTTCTTTCATCTTGATTGGAGGCTGGCTTAAGTGAATTAACCTTAAGGGGCAACCATCCTTAAGCTAATCATCCTTAAGGGGTAGTGGAAAGTATGAAGGCCACCCACCCCTAGGTCACAGTAAGTTACAATATCATCAGTCAGCACTGAGTGCCCAAGTAAAGTCTCTTTTCATCTTAATTCGAGGCAGACTTCCAAACCCCATGGCTCCTCTTCCACACTCCCGGCTCTTGCCTGGATTCACCCCACTGTTGCCTGAATTTACAGGTAGGCAACTCCTATTCCATATCACAGTTCATGGGGACTGCTCCACCCCAAGCTCTTCACAATTTCTGTTTTTAGGAAAACAAAGCTCAACAGGGTTGCAACAATATTTACACACATTGCCAGCAATTCACTTTCTGTCTGAGAAATCAACACAAATCAACAGAGTGCTTCTGTCTGATGAAATAACACTAAAACAAATCAACAGAAAGAATGCTTCTGTCTGACAAAGTAACACAATTCAACAGACAGAATGCTTCTGTCTGACAAAGTAACACAATTCAACAGACAGAATGCTTCTGTGTGACAAAGTAGTGATGCTCAAGTGATACCTGCCCCCTTTCTTTGTATGGCTTTTATTTGTGCACCCAGATTAAGTGGAAAAAATTAAACTTCCCACCAATGCTTCCCCTTTTATCTTGTTCCCCCTTCTATTTCATTTATTTTTTTAAAAGAAAATCAAACTATAATAAAATGACTTCCAATCCCTTTGACTTATTAATTGCTTTCTATGATCTTTGAACATTTTAGGTTTCTGATGGGACATATATTTCTTCTCTCCCTATTATAATACAGACACTTCTTCCTCATATAGTTCCTACATTTACCCAAGTGCATTTATCTTTTTTATGTTTCTTTTGGCTCCTGTGTTTGCATTTCGAAGTTTCTACATAAGCTCTAGTCTTTTCTTCAGGAATGCTCAGAATTCCTCTATTTAACACTCTCTTTTTCCTCTGTAGGATTATACTGAAGAGGTAGAGCCAAAGCAGTGGAGTGGTAGAAAGCAGTGTAGTAAGCTCCCATCCCCTTGGGATTGGGAACTTCTCCAAACAGATCTAGAAAATGCACTAGGTGGAATTCTGATAGGGGGATCCAGAAAAGATCACATTAAGTCATTTGTTCACATTGGGTCTGCAAAGAGAGTCAGAGAGGACTGAAGTCACAGGGTTAGGCTAAGAGCGTGCTGTTTTCAGCACCCAGGGAGAGACTGTGAACTGGAATAAAAGGAGTTCCAGACATATACCAGGATATTAAGATGGGGATAGTGCAAACCTGCCCATTACACAGTGCTGGGTCACAGATCCCCAGTGGACTGAGAAGGGGACCAGCACATACGAATAGAGTTCCTGAGTAGGGAGCTTATAGGTAGTGTAAAGGAGGAAGTTCAGAAGCAAGCAGTAGCAGTGTGGCTCAGACCCCAGGAGAAGAGGAGGGTTTTATTTATAGCTTCTAGTATGGCCTGAAGTCTACAGAAGAATAACCAGGACAGGAGTCCTAGACCAAAGGGGAACCTACAATTCAATCATTCTGAACCAACATAACTTTCCAGTTGGCTGATAGGAAGTGAGTTCAGAAGTATTTTAATGTTGCTAAGAACCAAACCCTAGGCCAGAAATATTCAGAGCTCAGACCAGTGGGGCAGCAACCAGACTGTTCCTGGATCAGACCACTTTGGGAGCATTGGAAGCTTGAAGGCTCCCACCCTTTTTCTGAGATGCATAATACCCAATATTCCAGTATGTGGCAGCAGGACCCCAAACAAGCAAAATAAAAAGTATTCAATCATGAAGTTATTATGGTGCCTAAAAGTTATTAGGGAAGCTCAGGACACAACCCAGAAGGAGAGAATAACTCTAAAACAAGCAAAACCACAGAGAAAAATACAGTTTTATGTAGCACAAGCTCAACTAAAATTCTTGGAAGAAATAAAGGAAGAGTTTTAAAAAGAGTTAATTTTAAAAACAAAATACCTGATATGAGAGTGATAGAGGGAAAAACAGAAATAAAAACCAGGTATGAAAGAAAGAATTAAAAATGGAATTAAAAACCTGAAACATGAAGTACAAAATCTAGTACAAGAAAAAACAAACTCTATAATATTAGTGACCAAATAGAAACCAATGATGCCATGATATAGTAAGAAATATTACAATAAAGTAAAAAAAAATCCAGCAAACATTCTAGTCAAAAGCTTGGAAAAATAGAAAAAAAGTTATCTCAGAGCCAAAACATCTCATCTGGGAAATAAATTGAGGAGAAAAAATCATTGGACTATATGAACACTATAACAACAACAACAAAATATAGGCATCCTATTTCAATAAATCTTTTTTTTTAAGTGCTCAGATCTCTTAGAATCAAAGAGCCAAATGGAAATAAAAAGAATCTACTAGTCACCTACTGGAAGGAATTCTTAAATGAAAATCTCCAGAAATATCATAGTCAAAGTCCAGAGCTTCCAGGTCAAATAACAGCAATACTGTAAGGATTAAACTGAATTTTTCTATTCTGGGCTGTACACTTTATCTTTTGGAATTCAGGGGTCCCAAATATCTTCATAAAGTTTTAAGCTATTAAAGTAAAAATCAAGACTCTTTGGACACACTGTATTATATCCCAGGCTCTCCTCTTCTTTAGCATCTTAACCATCAGATCTTGACTATTTCTATCTGTGCTTCCTCAGTACTTGAAGTCTTCCTTTTTGGCTACTTGTGCTATTTTTTCTTTGACTTGGAAATTTATCTTTGAAATTTCAGGGAGTTTTCATTTTGAGGTTTCTTTAGGAGGCAAATCATGGAATCTCTTTTTTCTCCATTCTCTGGTTCTAATAGACCTATGTAGTATTATTTTGTAATTTGTTGAAATATAGTATGCAGGGTTTCTTTTGTCTTGTTTTGTCATTGTTTTCTAGTAGTCTAGCTATTCTTAGATTTTTTTTTCCTTTGATTTGTTTTCCAGGTCAGTTGTTTTTGAGAGTGACTCTAATAGGTGGCACAACAGGTAGTCCTATGGAAAGCATCAGAAAGCCCTGAGTTTACATGTGATCTCAGACATATTCTAACTATATAATTCTGAGTAGGTCACTATTGCCTGTATCAGTTTCCTCATATGTAAAATAATAATAATAAACACACTTCAATTCTCTCAATGATGTTGTGAGGATAAAATTATATAGCATTTGTAAAGTGCATTGCAAACTTACGTGCTATATAAATGCTAGTTGTATTTTTAGTCTTATTGTTGTTGATGATGTTACAGGAGATACCTTATATTTCCAGTTTTTCAGTATTTTGATTTTTTTGTTTGTTTTTACTGTGTCTTATTTTTTCATAGAGACAGCGACTTCTCTTTGATTTATTCTAATTTCTAGGGAGTCAGTTACTTAAGTAAGATTTTGCACTTTTGTACTATTAATTCTCTTTTTAAGTCTTTTCTCTAAGGTTCTCATTTCTTTCCCATTTCCCCCTCTATAATTCTAATTTTATTTTTAATGTCTTTTGAAAATTCTTGCTTAATTTCCCCCAGGAATTCTAGTGGATCTTGTAGCCATGTTTTGTTTTTTCTTTGAGATTTTTGTTGCAGAAATTTTGGAGTTGTTTTCTTCTGGATTTGTGTTGGGCTTCTTAGTTGTCTTTTTTGGCTTATTCATTCTTTTGTTGTTGTTGTTGTTGTTGTTGTTGTTGTTGTTGTTTTGCTTTTTGGAGGAGCAATTGCGATTAAGTGACTTGCCCAAAGTTACACGACTAGTTAAGTGTTAAGTGTCTGAGGCTGGATTTGAATTCAGGTCCTCCTGATTCCAGGGCAGGTGCTCTATTCACTGCCACCTAGCTGCCCTAAGGCTTATTCATTCTTCTTGCCTTACTTCTGGAGGAAATGTTGGACTTTTGTTTGGTCTTGATTTTTATTATTTGTAGTCCTACTACTGCTTTCTTTTGGTCTTCTGTTCTTCAAGGATTTCAAAGAACCTCAAGCCAAACAGCTACAAACTTCTAGTAGTCTGATCTCAGGTATACTCTGATGACTTTTCTCCTCTTCCGAATTTTTCTCTGACACCCCTCCTCTCCCCCCACTCAATAAACTTCAGTGGTTCTTATTACTTCTAGGAGTAAATGCAAAATGCTCTGTTTGGTGTTCAAAGCCCTTCATAACCAAACTCCATCCTACCTTCCCTGTCTATACCTTATTCCCTGACATTACTCTTTGATTCAGTGACACTGGCCTCCTGGCTGTTTCATGAATATGACGCTCTTATCTCTCAGCTTAGGCTTTTTCTCTGGCTGTTTCCATGCTTGGAATGCTCTTCCTCCTCTTCTCCAACTACTGACCTCCCTAGCTTCCTTTAAGTCCCAACTAAAACCCCACTTTCTATGGAAAGCCTTCCCTGAATCCTCTTAATTCCAGTGTTTTCCCTCTGTTAATTATTTCCTATTTGCTCTTTGCATAGTTTGCTTTGTATGTATTTGTTTGCATGTTGTCTCTCCCATTAGATTGTAAGCTCCTTGAGGGCAGGGCATTGTCTTGCCTCTTTTTACCAGGACTCAACATAGTGCCGGGTACATAGTAAACGTTAATAAATGTTTATTGATTGATTGATATCAATATGGGCAACACAGAAGTAGGAATCTACATTCAGGTGAATTAATGCTATATCCTTGCTGAATATCTTTTCCAGGTTATTGTGAAGTAAACTACTGGTCATTAATTATTTCATGGTTGATGAATGTCTGCTTGCATTCCCATCCTGAACCTGAACCAGCAGACTGACTTATATCTGACCTGGCTTACAATAGGGCTTCTTTGTGTTAGGAAAACCTTGTGACCATATTTGAAAAGTCTGTGCCTTTAAAGCTGTACATCATTTTAAAAATGCTTTAGTTCAACCACCAAAACATAGAATTGAGTCAATTCTTCAAAAGGCATTTACAACTGGTTGTTTCACACACATCTCATACTCAATAGGTCTAAAACATATTTTATTTCTTCACCCAAACCTACCCTTTTCAGAACATCCCTATTTCTGTTAAGTTCATTTGCATTCTTCTGATCACCCATGTACACAACCTTCTAGTTATTATTAACTGCTAAATCATATTCAAACCTACAATCCCAGAAATTTCCAAATCTTGTCAATTATACCTCTACAAACTATTTTTTATCTATTATCTATTCCCTACTCACAAAGACACATACCTAGTTCAGGTCATTATCACCTTTGACCCAGATTTTTGCTATATTTCCCTTTTTGATCTTCCTACCTCAAGGCAGGTGCATCCTTTACACAGTTGCCAATGTCATTTTCCTAAAACACAGTACTGACCATTTCACTCTTCCATTTAATGAACTCCAGAAGCTCCCTTTTACATTTAGAATAAAATTCAAATTTGTACCTGACATTTAAAACTGCATAAACTGATAACAGCATACCTTTCCAGATTCCTTAAGTGTTACTCCCCTTTATATATTCTATAATCCATACAAATCAGGTTGGCAAACTTGCCAACTCCATTCAACCTCTTATTTCCATTTTTTAAGTAAAACCTATTCTCTATACCTGGAAGATTCACCCTACTTATTACAATCCCTAGTTTCTTCAAAGCTCAGTTCTAGTGATGTCACCTACATTCGACCTTTCTTTTTCACCTTGCCAACTAGTGTCCTGAAATGAATTTGTATTTACTTTGCATATATTTTATATTTTTGTAAAATTGAGTACACATTATTTCTTTTAGTAGAATGTAAGCTCGTTTGAGGTGGGGATAATTTTGTCTTTGTATTTCTAGTGCTTACTGTTAACAGCATTTTTTTTACTGAGTCAGCCCCTAATCTGAGAATGACGAAACAGCAGGTCAGAAACAAAGTGCCAGTAATCAGGTAGCCTTTTAATTGATTAGTTTCACTATGAGGAACACATTTGCAAATTAGGAATTCTCCTGATCAGAATTCCACCTGGCTGGTGTGAAAACAGAGGTTTATATACATAAATCACAAGTGGGAAGGGAAAGGAGGAGGTGGATTACAAACAATGGCTCTTGGGGTCAGAGTGGTTTCCTAGTTTCCCACAAATGGAAGACAATATGAGAATTCTGGAGGGAGAGTCTTTGGGGGTCATGACTTGGTGGGTCACAGACCAGAGTTCTGTGAAGGGAACAGGTTCTACAATCTTTGCTTCACTTCAGGTGCATAGACACAAAGATACGAGTGATTGTGAGAATTGTCAAAGTTTGATTGTTCACCTTAAGCTGTATTGTGAGAGCTGACTTACAAGCTGGAAAAGTCAATTCTTGAAAATTCGAAATTATTAGTATATTCATCAAATATCATATAGATTAATATAAAAATCCAATTCCACATTACTCATAGCAGTTGATCAATTAATAATTGTCAGTTGATTGAATGGAATGTATTCTCTTGCCACTTTGATTTCATTAAAGCCCTAGGTTCCTTCAAAGTACAGCTTAGGCACTACTGTCTACAAAATATCTTTCCTAAGACCTTCATCTTGAAATTACTTTGCATTGATTTGTGTATACTTTTATTTACTTGTTTGTATATATGTTTTATCTACCCAGGATAATGTAAATTGCTTGATGACAGGGATTGTTTTTCCCCCCTTTTATAGCTCCCCAAACCTGGTATTTAAAAACTGTTTAATTAAACTTTCACTATTATTTTCCTGATTCATTTTTGGCAATGTAATTATTTTCCCATTTAATGCCAATGTAACCATGCACAAATGGCTTATTTTTCCTCAATATATTATCCTTACTGTTCCTACCAAAAATATATGTGGTATCTAGCCTTGAAATACAAATGGATTGTTTTGAGTTTTTCTGGATTCAGTTTAGTTTCATATGAAGTCTGGTAATATCACGAGTCACATTTGTTGCTGAATCTTTAGTATTGGATTTCCTAAACTAGGTTGCTGGTACTAGGAAGAGACATTAGAGTAGGTCACCACCTTCTCAGTTTCATACATGATGAAATAAGTAGAGGAACAAAGTACAAAGTACTTTTTTTTTTGCCTGTGAACTTTTATTTTATTTTTTCCAATTTATTTATTTATTTTTAGTTTTCAACATTCATTTCTGTAAGAATTTGAGTCACAAATATTCTCCCCGTCTTTCCCTTACCCCCACCCCAAAAATAGTAAGCCTACTGAATACCACTTCTCCCAATCTGTTCTCTCTTATATCCTCTAACTTTCTAGTAGTGTAAGATGGATTTCTATACCCCAGTGCCTGTATATCTTACTTCCCAGTTGCATGTAAAAGAAACATATTTTTTTAATGTTTGTTTTTAAAACTTTGGTTTACTGATTCTTTCCCTTCTTCCCTCCTCACCCACCCTCACTGAGAAGACAAGCAATTCAATATAGGTTGTAAATGTGTAGTTATGCAGAATGCTTCCATGGTAGTTATATTGTGAAAGATTAACTATATTTCCCTTCATCCTATCCTGCCCCCCCCACTTATTCTATTTTCTATTTTGACCCTGTCCCTTTTCAAAAGTGTTTGTGTCTAACTACCCCCTCCCCCAATCTGTCCTTCCTTCTATCATCCCCCCCCCTTTTATCCCCTTCCCTCCTACTTTCCTGTAGGATAAGATACCCAATTGAGTCTGTATTTTATTCCCTCCATAAGCCAAATTCAATGAGAGTAAGGTTGAGTCATTCCCTTTCACTTTCCTGCTCTTCCCCTCTATTGCAACAGTTATCTCTTACCTGTTTTATATGAGATAATTTACCCTATTTTACCTCTCCCTTTCTCCTCCCAATATATTCCTCTCTTACCATTTAATTTTATTTTTTTAGATATCATCCCTTCATATTCAACTGATCCTGTGCCCTGTGTGTATATGTACACACATATATACACACTCACATATATATTTATACACACATACACCCTTCTGTACATACATATATATGTATACTTATACATACATATATATTCCCTCCAACTATTCTCGTACTGAGAAAAGTCTCATGAGTTACAATGATTGTCTTTCCATGTAGGAATGTAAATAGTTCAACTTTAATAAGTTCTTTATGATTTCTTTTTTCTGTTTACCTTCTCATGCTTCCCTTGCTTATTGTATTTGAAAGTCAAATTTTCTGTTCAGGTCTGGTTTTTCATCAAGAATCCTTGAAAGTCCTCTATTTCATTGAATGACCATATTTTCCCCTGAAACATTATACTTGTCAAGAGATTAACAGATTTATTAATTAAGAAAACTTTAATCAATAGGAGTATACCATGAATATGAAATATTTCTGTTTAGATTATACTCTGGGAAATACTTTAGGTATATATACAAACACACATACACAATTTAAATATATACATATAATATCAAATATATGGATATGCATATATTACATATGTGTGTACACACACATATAATGTATTTCCCCCCTTTGAGCCAATTAGGTTTCAAGGAGAATTTTAATTCTTTAAAAAAAGAATTAGCACCATGGCAGGATGGGGAACAAAAAACTAGTATCATAAGCAGTCAGTTTCACTAAGGAGAGGAACCATACCATACCAGTGATATTAACAAAAGGCCAAAATAACTTTTGAAGACTGCTAATGTCAGGGACATTTCATTAAGATGGCAACATGAAGGTCATAGAGGAGCCCAACTTTCCCATGCAAACCCATAAATTATCTGAAAAGAAAGGGCTATACTAAAAAAAAAAAACAAAGAGAAATAGGTTGTAAGGAAAATGAATAGCTGAGAATGCACAAAAGGATGGAGCAATTAGAACTCAATAACTCCATGAAGCAATAGAATATACTAGAATAAAGTAAAAGATGTTTTTTAAATAGAAGAAGCTATAAGTTGACCTGAAAAATACATCGAGGAGAGATAATTAAGAAACATTGAATTCCTCAAAAAAACACGATCAAAGAAAAACATTGAATATTACAATTCAAGGAATCCTTTAAAAATTACTCAGATCTATTAGAACTGGAGGGAAAGCAAAAATAGAAAGAATATAAATGATCATCTCCTGAAAGAAACCCCAAAGAAAGCTATAACCCAAATCTAAAGCTTTCAAGTTAAAAAAAAAGACAGGAAGAAAGAATTCAGGTAATGAGAATTGTAGTTATGATCACACAAGACATTGCAACAAGCCATTAAAGGAGATGATATCTTGGAATATGGTATTTCAAGATGCAAAAGATAAAAGATTAAAAATAAGATAATTTACCCTGAACACAGTGTAACTCTATAGGAGAAAATGAAGCTTTCAAAAGAATAGAAGATTAAGCCTTCCTGATGAAAATACCTAAACTAAGCAGAAATTTTGAAATACAAACACAAGAGTTGAGAAATCTAAGAAGGCAAATATATTTGAGCGATCAGAAGGGGACAAATTATGATGAAATGCTTACATTATAAAAGGGGGAGAGGAATCAAATGTCTTCAGAATCCTACTGTCTTCAAGAAACAAGTTCTGGAAGAGGATGGGAGTGACTTCTGCTATATTGATTTTAAGAGAGCAAAGAAAAAGGAAACAAAAGGAAATATACTTAAGCATCTACACGTAAAATATTTTAAAGATTATACATGATGACCAGCTGGACTTTATGCCAAAATTACAGGGTTGCCTCAACATTAATGAATACTACAAATATTTCTAATATCATATTAATAACAAAATAGTGTAAATCACTTTACTTGATTATATCAACAGATGTTTTCAACAAAATAAAAGTTTAAACAAAGTAAGATACTTTTTTACACAAAAAATAAAAATTACATGAATCAATTGACTGTTCCTTAACACAGCAAATAACATCCGTTTACTACCAAGAGCCACCATTACATTCAGTGAAGAAATAGAAACAATATGATTAGGTTTGAGCCAAGGATGTCACCACCATTGTCACCACTATTATTTGATATTAGGATGGGAATAGGGACTGGAACTATGATTTAATTGGTATAAGGGACTTCCAGGTGAGGAAACTCCCTTTACTCATGTAGATAAATCTTTGTTCTCCGCACTCTACATAAATTTTAGAGATTTGTCTAGTACACTGGGTATTTATATGATTTATCCAAGGTCACAGAGAAAGTAGGTATTTGAAGTGATACTTGAACTCAGGTTCTTGGCTCTCTTGGTTTCTACATCTCATTATTATTTGGTATGTCTCTAGAAATACTGACTGTGGCAATTAAAAAGAAAAAGAATAAGGAAGATTAAGAATAAACAAAAAAGACACAAAATTATCACCTTTTGTAGATGGTATGAGGTATGATGCTTTACTTAGAAAGCCCTAGAAATTCACACAAAATTGATAGCTATTAGAATTTAAAAATTAATAGCTATTAGTAGGTGTTATCTAATAGCTATTAATCATAGAATTATTAGTAGCCAAAGATGAATAGTAGTTAATAATCATTTAAGCTTAAAGCTGAAATAAGACATATGGGATATCTTGTACACTTAAAAATAAATTGTAAATAGTGGAGAGTCACACTTTCATGCTCATTTCTCTTATTTTGTTTTTTATGTAGGGAAATGTACTCGGCTGTATAACTCTTATTTCTGCCACTGTCTTAGAAGTTGAGTTGACTTCTTTGTCATAATGACCCTGCTTTTTGGTATGTACATATAATCTCACCTCTCTGTTTTCTTCACAAGCCATCTGACATTTGGGGCAAAGAATGTTCATTCAATCAAAATTTACTTCAATGACTAAAGAGCTTTGCTGATTTTAAGCAACTTTATATTTCTTGCCTTTCTTCAGTAATGAATACTTGAATGAGGTCCTTCAATGACATCAGTATAGTTTTAAAAAACACATTTGCAATAATTGCCAAATTATAAAAAAAAAGTCCTTCAAACTCAAGGGTTATTTGGGCATGACCCAAAGTCAGGAGAGATATTAATTTCTTCCAGTTGAGGCTCACACTTCTTTGAGATACTACGTCATTCACACACTTGACAGAGGTGTGAAACTGGCATTTGTCAATTGAACACTTTAGGCCTATTCCTGTAGCTACTCACATCACAAATGGAAGTCCTGAAGATATCTCAAACTCAATTTGTGCAAAAATCTTGTAACTTTTACCTTCCCAAGTCCTTCTGTATAGCCAATTTCCCCATTACTGTTAAGCATACCTTCCAATGGAATTTCTCTGGAATCTAGTCATTGTATTGAATTTAGTTTTTAAGTCTTTAAAAGTTTTTTTTTTAATCTTTATAATGTTCTTTTTATTCTTATAAAGGTCCTTCCAGTGATCCAGGCTTATAACATTATTTTATCCTCAACTTCACTCACTCTCACTCCATATTCTCAATTTGTTGACAACTCTTGTCATTTCAACATTCACAGTATCTCTCTACATCTCTCCATTTCTCATACGGTCACCCCTCTGGTGTTGGCTATCATCTCATACCTGGGCCATTGAAACATTCTAGTAAGTATCTCTTCTTCAAGTCTATCCCTAACTTAATCCATCATTTACTCAGTTGTCAAAATGACTGTGTCACTCCTTTACTCCCTATTAGCTCCAGGATGAAATAGGAAATCCTCTGTTTAACTTGAAAAGCACTTCTTAATTTAACATCTTACCACTTTTTCAACCTTCTTACAAGCTTCATAATATATTATAAAGCAGCAATCATCATAATCATTTGGCATGATTAAAAACAGAGAAGATTTGACAAGGGATTATTAGAAAAAATGGAACTCAAAACTAGTGTACAATAAACCACAAAATATAAATTACTAAGGAAATCATTCCCTAAATGACAAAGACTGCTGGGAAAACTGGAAAGCAATCTGTTAGAAATTAGACTCAGACTAACATTTCATATCATAATCAACAATAATTTCAAAAACAGATATGTAATGTTATTATTAATGATATCATTTAAAACATAATGAAAGAAGCAGATCATACCTTTTAAGGGACGAGATAAGGACTGAATTCTATCAAACATCCAAAGGAAAAATAAGTTCCAACCTTACATAAACTATGTAAACAATAGAAAAACAGATCCCACCAAAGTCCTTATAAAATCTAAATTTGGCCTTGATAACATAAATCAGAGAGATAGATCAGAAAAGGAAAACTATAGAACAATACCACTACTCAGTATTGACACAAAAATTTGAATAAAGTATTAGTGAAGAGACAATAACAAATAAAATAAGAGCATACACTATGACCAGATTGGACTTATACCAAGAATTTGCAGTAAATTCAATATTTTAAAAAGTATAAACACAATAGACCATATTAATAGCAAGAACACTGAATTATATCAATAGATACTGAATTTTTTTTGACAAAACTCAGTACCTATTCCTATTAAAATACTAAAAAGCAAAAGAATAAATGACCTTCCTTTAATATGGAAAATAATATCTATCTAAACCAAAGACCAATATTATATGTAATGGAAGGATCTTAGGCATTTCTAAATAAGAGTGGAATAAATCAAAGATGTCCACTATCCCTACTATTACTTTATATAGTGTTAGAAATATGGTAACAAAAAAATGCAGGATTTAAAATTATTACCTTCATGCAGATGATCTGTTTGTCAAATTCCTAGAGATTTAATTTTAAAATTAGTGGAAAAAATAACTCACCAAGATATTAGGATATTAAATAACTTCATTTAACTCATTAATTTTTAAAAACATATTACCAATAAAACCCACCAGAAAGAGACAAGAGAAGAAATTCTATTCAGAATAACTACAAAATATCTAAAATATTTGTGAGTCTACCCATCTGTGCACACATAGAAATGATATGAATTCAAATACTCTTTTTATGGAAATAAAGGAGATGAATGATTAGAGAAGCATTATTGCTTATGATTGGGATGTACCAATATGATAAAAATTATAATTAAAAAAAATTAATTTGCTGACTCAATGTGATATCAATGAAACTAGCAAAAGATGACATTATAGAGTTTCCTCATTTGGAGGAAATATCGTAAGAGAAATAATGAAAATTTATGGGAAAGAAGGGATCCTAGAGGTATCAGATCTCAAAATATACTACAAAGGAGTCATCAGAGTTATTTGGTTCTGGTTTAAAAATAGAAATGTCAATCAGAAGAGCAGTCTATATACTTATTAAACAGAGTATCTTAGAATAGTAGTACTGTGTTCTACAAACCCAAAGACCCCAGATCTTTGGGAATCAGCATTTAACAAAAACTGCTGAGAAAACAAGAAAGAAATATGGTAGAAATTAAGTTTTTTATACTTTATATATTTATTTTTAATATTTTTTCTTTATACTTTTATATGTTTTCTTTAAAGGTTAACCACAGGGGGTGGCTAGGTAGCAAAGTGGGTAGAGCATCAGCCCTGGTTACTAGCCATGTGACCTTGGGCAAACCACTTATCCCAATTGCCCTGCCTTCCCCCCTCCAAAAAAAGCCCCCCCCAAAGTTAGCAAGCATTTATTCTTTCTCTCCCTTCTCCCTTCCTCCCCTTTAAGGAAAAAAAAGAAGACAAAACCTTTTAAACTTATATGCATAGTCAAACAGATTACTATACATCTGCCATGTCAAAAAATGTATGTCTCATACTGAATCTTTTAGAAGATGAGTAGCATTCTTTGTCACTGTTCTTCTGGAATCTAGTCATTGAACTGAATGTAGTTGTCTGTCAAAGTTTATCATCTTTATAATGTTCTTGCTATTCTATAAATTGTTCTCTTGGTTCAGCTCTCTTCATTCTGCCCAAATGTATCTAACTTTGCCCAGATTTTCTCTGAAAGTCTCTTATGTCATTTATTATGGCACCATTATATTCATGTCATAATTTATTCAGTCATTCCCCAACTGATAGACATTTTCTTAGTATACTGTTCTTTGATACTACAAAAGAAACTTCTAAAAATATTTTAGTGCATTTGGTAGCTTTCCTCTTTCTTTGATGGGTTAGAATTTCTATCTCTGGCTCAAGGCTGGCACAATTAAATAACTTTTTGGGAACAGTTCCAATTGCTTTGTAGAATGGCTAGACCAATTCACAGTTCCAATGGCACACAACTGTGACTGTTTTCTCATAGCTCCTTCTCTCATAGTTGTAACATTTTCATTTTTATAAATCAACTTTACCAATCTGATGAGAAAGAGATAGAAAATTAGCTGCTTTCATTTGAATGCTCACAAACATTTTGTCTTAAGCTTTTCTTTTCTGTGTAGAAAATAAATAGCAGTTTCTACTATATATTGAGTGTATTTCTATTTCCTTTTTTGGAAAAAGTCCTAGTTATGGAAGCAACACTAAACTTTAAGGAAATCATCACAACACAATGGGGTTGAGGCTTAAGAATAGGAATAGTGTGAAAAAAAAAAGAAAAGAACCCTCATTCCTCATTGGAGGCCAAGCTCTTCCAAGATTGAATTTAGCCCAGTCCTGAGTTAAGAAGGGAGGAGAGTGAGTGCTGGTTTCTTGGGCCCATAAGTGGTTCTAAAAATTAGAATAAGTTTGTTTAAAGTTGAAAAAAATAATGTGAACTAGAGTTTACAAGCTGTTTTTTTTTTAGAAGAAAACTATTAAAGAGTAGTAGAATCTTGATATTCTAATGAAAGCAATGCAATTAAAAGGTTATAAGTTCTAGATGGGTCAGTCAGCTCATGGTTGACACTAGTTGAGGTATGCCACTTGCTTTGTGAGTTAACCATAACTTAAAAAAAAACCACCCAAATTGGCCATTGAAAAATCTAGAAAATGTCTATTGGTGCCTCATACATTTTGCTATCCTAGTAGATCTGAGATCTCCATGTATTTGTTTAAAAAAAAAAAGTCATCAAATATTAAAGAGAGAGAGAGCTTGTATGCTGTGCTAGATTTTTCTTTGAAAAGAATTTATATTCACTAGAGAGCAGTGTCAATATTAATAGTCATCCAGGGCATGGAAATAATAATCTTATTTTATAGTCAGATATTATAATGATATTTGTTAAAAACAAGATTTTATTTACATTTTTACTCAATGTCATTTTAAATTCTCAAACCTCAAAACATTTCAGAAAGACAAGCCATTACCTCTTTATCTTTTGTTGACTGTAAAACAAGTAGATATGCCAAAGACATTGGTGTTTTTCCATAACTATATCTAGAGTAATTACAAGGTTCTTCCTTTTAAACTAATAAAATATTCTCTTAATGTTATAAAATGCTTTTTAATTCTCTGGGAAAGTTTAACTATGTAATTCAAAGTAAAGAAAGGAGTGTGGTTTTGTATGGAGCAGACCAAATTAATAAAAATCATTATTGATTTGATTTTTATTAATTTAATTTACCAATTAAAACTGAGCTTTGACTTGCAATCCCGTGGCTCCCACGCTTCCAGGCCAACTAGACAGTACAACTGTACCTGGGAGGATGCTTTTTGCCCACATGTCAAGTTGCTAGTTGATGATTGGCCACTTTTCTGGAAGGGAGGGTCCTCAGGAAATGTGACACCGAAGGATGTGGCCCCCAATCAGTTGATAGAAATTTCCACTCCAGAAACGGCGAAAAGAACAGAAAGCAGGCTCTTAATCTATACTTTTCCTCCCGTGTATTTCTCTGCATACTCGTCTAGGGAAGGGGAGAAAGAAAAAGGTGAGTGAATCTGAAATTAAATTTTTTTGTGTTTGTTTTCTTTTAGAACGAATATGATTGTAAGTATGCAGACTGATGTCTGATCCCAACCGAGATGTTCTTAGGAAGACAGAACACACGTGTGTGACACTGTGTGGTTTCTAGTTCAAGTTCAGGCTTGGTATTGGTGATTTTAAACTGTTGTAGTATCTGCTCTTTGGGTGATTATAGCAGGTTTTCGATCCTATTTGCTCGAAGTGCATTATACTGGCACTGACGGGATTGATTTGTGCTACTGGTGTGTTGTCACTGAGAGCAAAGCCAGTTAATAGCAAAAGAAAGTTAAGTCGTCTCCCTCCTCGCTTTTCCACCTTCCCCCTTCACTCTCTCCCCTACTCCTTTATCTTTAGCCCTTCACCCTATCCTCTACCCTGTGACACTACTAGTTTTAGAAATTGTGTCGAAGCTGGTGCCCATCTGTTAAAATTCCTGCTTCTCCTGTTGCTACTGCAGCTACCATCTACTGAAGAAGGGAGACAGCAAGGCAGAAGAGGGGGAGGGGAAAGGAGGTGGAGGGGAGGGGCGGAGGCTGATCCACTTTGGGAATCTGGCCACTCACGTGATTCAGGCTTGGTGAGGTGTTAACCTACAGTGCTGGCCCAGTACCCACTCTTCAAAGGCTCCGGTAAGGTGTGGAGGGTTTTAAATAGGTGGTGGAGCTAAACAGAGGTGTAAACAAGGCCATCACAGTACACAGTCAATAGAGAGACTCCAAACCTTCGACCGACGAGGGAGTAATTCTGATTTCAGAGAGGCTGTAGGCAGGCGAGGATGGGGATGGAGCATGACAAAGTGTGAAAGGGCTGGGATTTGAGACGGATTGTTTTGTTCATGACTGTCTGCGATTCAGAGGCCGTGTGGACAAGAAGTAGCTGTAGAAAAATGAGGCAGCAGAGACTATAGGTTAAGACGAAAGTGGAGAAGCAGAGAAAGGAGGGTCACGCCGGAGACGGGAGGGCAATGGAAACAGAGACACAGGCGTTCTTGGGGGAAGGACGGAGACCGGAGAATTTACCTCATCTGGGCATTAGGATGCTGTACTCTTTAGCTGGATGAAGGAAATCCAGGCAAGAAATGAAAGAAATGTAGCCTTCTTTTCATGGGGATTGCTAAAATCTAGACCATGGTGTATATCCTAAGACTCCGAAGAATTAATTAGAACCTTGTAGAGATGGAAGGGATCATTTAGTCTAACTCTCTTACTTTACAGATGAGGAAACGGAGGCTTTGCCCAAGATTACGCAGATAATGAATATCTCAGTTAGGTATGGAACCTAGATAATCTGAATCCCGTGCTTTCTTGAAAACAACACAGAAAGTCGCAAACCTCATTGGCCTCAGGAAAAGTGATTTACGGAGAGGAGGTAAATATCTAGGCAAAGAGGGAGATAGACTAGAGGATGGGCTGGGGAGGAGGGTACAGAGGGTAACTTGCACACTGGAAGAAAAAGAAGAAAAGAATGAGGGGGCTAGGGTGGGGAGCTGCCGGGAGAGAGAGGATGAAGATAGGAAAGACAGATATATTTCCTGTAGAACCATAAAAAGGCTATAAATACCTGGAATTGGCTTTGTGAGTGGAGAAGAAAAGTGGAAATTTCTTTCGTCTTATTTGTCGTAGTAGGAAGTATACCTATTGCCTTCCTCTTAGGGCTCCAGCATACTCAAAAGTTTCAAACTTTGTTTGAAAACAGCAAAGCCTGTCCCCTTGTTTTATGATGATACAAATACCCCAATTTGGCATGGAGGACTGCCACCCTGAGGCCATGGAGATGTAATAACTGATCCACCTATCAATAAGGATTTATTACCATGTGCCAGGCACTGCTCTCAAGGAGGTTATATTCTATTGGGGGAGACCTTTACTTATAAGTATATGAAGAATCAATATATCAGTTATCAACTGATGATTCTCAAATCTACTTATCTAACCCTGACCTCTCTTCTTATCTCCAGTCTCACATCTCTAACTACTTTTTGTACATTTCGAACTGGATGGCCTATAGACATCTCAATCTCAACAAGTCTAATAGTCGAACATCAATGAACACATTATCTTTTCCCCAAAACCCTTTCCCCTTCAAAACTTCCCTATTAATGGCAAGAGTATCACCTTTCTTCCCCCAGGCTCTCAAGTCACATGTTATCCTTGAATTTTCACTTTCATTTTTCTTACTATGTTCAATCTGTTGTCAATTTTACCTATGTGTAAAATCTCTCCTTTATACCCACTTACATCCTGGTGTAAACCCTCATCACTTCCTGCCAGGACTATTGCAATAGCCTCCTGATAGGTCTGCCTACCTAAAGTCTATCCTGACTCCAGTCAGTTCTCCAATTGCCCCTACTCCAATTCCCCTTTCAATGGCTCCCTGTTCCCTCCAAGATGAAGTATAAAATTCTCTGTTTAAGTTTCAAAGGCCTTCATGGCCTGTTCCACCCTCCCCCCTATAACTTTCCAGTCTTCTTACAATGAAAACTCCTCTGACTACTCTGTAATTCAATGACATTGGCTTCCTTACTTTTTCTTAAGCAAGACACTCCATCTGTCTACTCTGAGTTGTCTCCCATACCTGTAATCCTCTCTTTCCTAATCTCCACTTCCTGGCTTCCTTGCCTCCCATCAAATCCCAGTTAAAATTATACCTTCTACAAACCCTTTTCGTATCTGTCTTTTCCTTTTCCTATCCTATCTAGTGCCCTTGTTCTACTGATTATTTTCAATTTATTCTGTATACAGTTCATTTATACATAACTGTTTACATGTTGTCTCCCTCATTAGTCTGAGTTCTTGAGAACAGGGAGTATCTTTTATCTTTCTTAATATCTCCAGTGCTTGGCACATAGAAGTCATTTAATAAATGTTTGCCAATTGAATGAATGACTGAGGAAAAGATAGTAAAACAGTGGAGTTGCTCCCAAACATGAGAGATGTTTCAGGCGAAGAACTGACAAGATTTGGAATATTTGGATGCATGGGATGAGGGAGAGTGAACAGTCAAAGGTGACTTAGGTTGTAAATATGGATGGATAGAAAGGTGGTTGTGTTTCCCCCTCCCCCTTTTAAATAATATTTTATTTTTTCCAATTACATGTCAAGATGATTTTTGGCTTTCATTTTTTAAAATAAAATTTTGAGTTTCAAATTTTCTCCTTCCTTCCCTGTGCTTCTCCATAAGACAGTAAGCAATCTGATACATGTGCAATCATGTAAAACATATTTTCATATTAGTCATGGTGTGAAAGAAGAAACAGAACAAAAGGGAAAAAAGCTATGAAAAATAGCTGAAAACAGTCTGCTTTGATCTGTATTCATACTCCATCAGTTCTTTCTCTGGACGTGGATAGCATTTTCCATCATGAGTCCTTTTGGAATTGTCTTGGATCATTGTATTGCTGAGAAGAACTAAGTCAATCATAGTTGATCATTGCACAATATTGTTGTTACTGTGTATAATGATCTCCTGTTCTGCTTACTTCACTTTGCATCTTCATGTAAGTTATATTGATATTGATATCACATTACATTATATTGATATATCACAACTTGTTTAACAATTCCCCACTTGATGGGTATGCCCTCAATTTCCAATTCTTTGCCACCACAAAAAGAACTGCTATAAATACTTTTGTACATGAAGGTCCTTTTTCCATTTTTATGATCTCTTTGCAGTACAGATCTAGTAGTGGTATTGCTAGAGCAAAGGGCATTCACAGTTTGGATGCCCTTTGGGCATAGTTCCAAATTGCTTTCAAGAATAGTTGGATCAGCTCACAAATCCACTAACAGTGCTTTAGTGTCCCAATCTTCTTACATATCCAACACATATAATATTTTTCTGTCATATTAGCCAATCTGATAGGTGTGAGGTGGTTCCTCAGTTGTTTTAATGTGCATTTCTCTAAAAAACAGTGATTTAGAGCATTTTTTATATGATCATAGATAGCTTTGACTTCTTCATCTGCAAATTGCCTGTTGACTCCTTTGACCACTTATCAATTGGGGAATTACTTGTATTCTTATAAATTTGACTCAGTTCCCTATATACTTGAGGAATGAAACCTTTATCAGAGATGAGCTGTAAAAATTGTTTACCCAATTTCTGCTTTCCTTCTCATCTTGGTTGCATTGATTTTATTTCTGCAAATCCTTTCAAATTTAATGTAATAAAAATTGCCCATTTTAAATCTTGTAATACTCTCTTTCTCTTGTTTGGTCATAAATTCTTCCCTTCTCCATACATCTGACAGGTAAACTATTCCTTAATCTCCTAATTTGCTTATGGTAGAAGATAGTTGTGTTTTTGACAAAAATATTGCAAAATGGATATCCTATAAGAGTTTCCTATAACCAATCCCCATAGATTGGACTTTAGAGAGTGTATTGTTAAATTTTCAGTGTGAGAATTTATACCTTAAAAATCAGCAAATTGGGGCAGCCAGGTGGCGCAGTGAGTGGCCCTGGTGTCGGGAGACCTGGGATTGGTTCTGGACTCAGATACTTGGCACCCACACAAAATAACTGGCCATGTAACCTTGAGCAAGTTACTTAACCCCAAATGCTTTAAAAAATCAGCAAATGCTAGAAATCAGGGATTGATTTATTGTTTTGTTAGTTGTCTAGACTTAAAATGAAGAAAAGGTTAATAATGCAGATTAAATTTATAAGTTTCTCACAGGTACATTTTTGGGAGAGTTGATTGTTAAACCTTAACCAATACACTACACAGTCTTAAACACACTATCTAAAACTGAATTTATTATTTCACCCGAAATCCTTCCCTTTTCTGAACTTTCTTTTGACAATAACACTTTGAGAGGCCCAACCCTCCAATTATTACAAAAGATTTTCAGTTCTTTTTCTTCCCTGTTTTAAATTCCTTCAAAGAAGTTCTTTTTTGTATAATATTGTCCTATCTCTTCATCTCTGCCCTTTACTCTTCTTCTGCTAACATACCTGCACATTTCCACTTATTTTTAGTTTGTATAGCATCCTATTCTTCAACTTCCTTTTATCTCAGCCTTTCCCTTTGAAAATAGGAAGGAAGAATAAGACCAGTTCTATAATAATGCATAATTCAATTTTGAGAAACATCTATTAATCACCTACTATAACAATCACTGTACTGAGGTGAATTCAGAGAAATACTGGGTCCTTGAGATGATTAACCTAAACAACTCAGCATTAAAAGTCTGTTGTATAACCTGTGAGCTAAGAATGTTTTTTTTTTTGCATTTTTAAATAAAGTTTTTTATGTAAAAATCTGAAAACTATTCTTATTCCTTAGGCCATACAAAAATAGGCTTCAGGTTCAGTTTGGCTCTTGGGCTGTCATTTGCCAACCCCTGCCCTAGTGACTTCATATTACCTCCCGAATCAAATACAAACTTCCGTGTTTAGCTTTTAAAATCCTATGTAACCTTGCCCCAATCTGTCTTTCCAGCCTTATACATTACTACCTCTTACAGAGTCTTCAAACCAATTAATCTGATCTTCTTTCTGTTCCTTATACACAACACTCCAGCTCTCATCTTTGTACATTTATACTGGTGTCTCTCATGCCTGGTATGCACTCACTCCTCATTTCAACCTCAAAGAATTTCTATTTCCCTTCAATATGTACCTCAAGCCCCACTTTCTAGGTTAAGCTTTTCTAGAACCCCTTAACTGTTAAGTCTTCTGTCTCAAACTTTATGTGTATTTGCATTTATTTTTTTTGTATTTAATGTATACTTATACACACAAAGATGGCCATACCCTTGATCTTGTCATCACTCATAATTGTACCACCTCCATATTCAAGAACTCTGAAATTCCCTTTTCTGACCACAATCGGAAGCTTTCCACCTCTTTCTCTGCCTTCTCTTGCCAAATCCCATTCTTTACCTACACCATGATCTCCCATCCCTCAACCCTTCAGTTCTCTCTGAGTCCATCACCTCTGCACCAGGCTCTGTCTCTTCTTTTTTTCATTTTGACCCCTTGGTGAACCAGTTCAGCTCCACACTGTCCCCTCCTCTTGAGTCTCTGATCCCTTTATATTTCCAATTGTACTCTGCCAGGCCTCAGCCTTGATCACTCCCACCATCTACTGCCTTTGCCTTCCACATATGTGAAGCTGAACCAAGGTGGAGAAAATCATACAACCATTCTAACTGGGTTCACTGTAAATTTATGTTGTATAGTCACAACTTGACCCTTTCTGCTGCTAGTCAATACTTCAGTTCTTTCATCAGCTCTCCACAGTGGCTCTTTCAAGCATTTTCATCATTTCTCAAACCTCCTATCCTCTCATCTGAGAAACGTGCCTCCTATTTTACTGAAAAAAATTGATGCCTTCATTTACCAAGAGCTCCTTCTTTTTCCCCCTTCTACTTATCTCATATCACTCAGATGCCTTCTGCCACTATCTCCTCCCAATGTCTCACATGAAGAGGTGTCTCTACTTCTTGCCAGTTCAAAACCCTCCACCTGTCATCCACACTCTATCACTTATCTTCAGTTTCTCACTTTCTATTAGCTCCTTCCCTTCCCTACAAACATTCCCATACCTTCTCCAACCTGAAAAACTCTTACTTAATCCTCCCATTCCTGCTATTATTCTGTCATCTCTTTTACCCTTTGTTTCTAAAGTCCCCGAGAAAGTCATCTACAATACGAGTCTCCACTTCTTCTCCTGTTGATCTCATCATTCTGTCAAAACTGCTCTTTCCAATGTTACCGATTGTCTCTTAATTGATTGACAAATCTGTCCTGTTCTCAATCCTCATTCTTCTCACCCTCTCTGCTGTCTTTATTCTGATCACCCTCTACTCTTTGGTGCTCTTCCATATAGGTTTTCAGGACCCCATTCTCTTGATTCTCCTCTTACATATCAGATTGCTCTTTCTCTGTTTCCTTTGCTGAATGCTTATTCAAATCATGCCCATTAACCAGTGATGTTCCACTGGACTCTGTTGTGAGCTTTCTTCTCTTTCCCTGCTATACTATTTCATTTGGTGAACTCATCAACTCCTATGGATTTAATTAGCATTTCTGTGATTATTTTCAAATTGACTTATCCAGACCTAACCTATTTGCTCACCTCCAGATTTCCATCTTCAACTACCTTTTAGACACCTCAAACTGATTGTTTAGTAGGTATCTTTAATACAATGTGTCCAAAATGGAATTCATTATCTTTCCCCCTAAACCTTGCCCCCTTCCAAACTTCCTATTAAGGGCATTACTATCTTCCTAGTCCCCTAGGGTCACAACTAGGTGTTATCTTTGATTCCTATCTAATCGGTCCCGATATCTAATCTATTGCCACAGTCTGTCCATTTCACCTTTACAACATTTCTTGAATATGTCCCCTTCTCTCCTCTGATACTGCTGTTTTTCACCTTAAACCTTAAATTGCAATAATCTGCTAGTTAGTCTATTTGCCACAAGTCTCTCCCTATTAAAGTCCATCTTACATTCAGCCACCAAGGAGAATTTCTTAAAACTCTGGTCTGGCCATGGTTCACATATGTTCAATAAAATCCAGTGCTTTCTATCACCCTCAAATTTAAAATCTTCTGGCACTTTCAATCCTTCATAACCTAGCCCTCTCATCCCTTTAAAATTCTTTTTTTAAACCTTTCTTTTATTATTATTATTTTTGCTTTTTGGAGGGCAGTTGGGGTTAAGTGACTTGCCCAAGGTCACAGGGATAGTATTTGTGTTAAGTATCTGAGGCCGCATTTGAACTCAGGTCCTCCTGACTTCAGGACCAGTGCTCTATTCACTGTGCCACCTAGCCACCCCTTATTATTTTATTTTTTAAAAAAATTTATTTGGTCATTCCCCAGTTGATAAATGAGCAAAGGATATGAACAGGCAGTTTTCACAGGAAGAAATTAAAGATGTGCATAATCATACGAAAAAATGTCCTAAATCAATATTGATTAGAGAAATGCAAATCAAAACAACTCTGAGGTACCACTTCTCACTGGTCAGATTGGCTAACATGGCAAAACAGGAAAATGATAAATGCTGGAGAAGATGTGGGAAAATTGGAACACTAATGTATTTTTGGTGAAGTTGTGAACTGATCCAAACATTCTGGAGAACAATTTGGAACTATGCCCAAAGGGCTATAAAAATGTGCACATCCTTTGACCCAGCAATACCACTCCTAGGGCTGTATCCCAAACACATATCTCATCAGAGATTATGGGAAAAGGACCTGTAGGTACAAAAATATTTATAGCAGCTCTTTTTGTGGTGGCAAAGAATTGGAAATCAAGGGGATGCCCATCAATGGCTAAACAAGTTGTGGTATATGAATGTGATGGAATACTATTGTGCTATGAGAAATGAGGATTAGATGGACTTCATAATAACCTGGAGAGACTTAAATAAATTGATGATGAGTGAAAGGAGCAGAACCAGGAGAACATTGTACACAATTATAGACACATTGTATCTGTGATGACAGGACTGGGCTCCTCTCAGAAATGCAAGGCTATAAGACAGCTCCAAAAGACTCACTAGGGAAAGGGCTATCCACATCCAGAGAAGATTTATGGAGTGTGAATGCAGATTGAAGCAAACTACTTGCTCTCTCTTTTTTGTTTTGTTTTGTTCCTTCTTTCTCGTTGCTCATTCCGTTGGTTATAATCTTTCTTTCCAGCTTGACTTATGTTTAATGTGAAGATATTTTTAGATCCTGTATCGGATTGCATGCCTCCACAAGGGTTTGGGGGGTTGGGAGGGATGGGGGGGGTGGAAGGAGTGAGGAGAGGGATAGGGAGAAGGAGAAAATTTGGAAATCAAAAGCTTATGGAACTGAATGTTATAAACTAAAAGTAAATAAATAAATATTCTTTGAAAAAAGAAAAAATCATTTGGTTTTTTATTTTTCTCCAGTTTCATGTAAAAACAATTTTAAACATTTGTTTTTAAAAAGGTTGAGTTCCAAATTCTCTACCTTCCTCCCTCACCTCCGGATGAGAAGGCAAGCATTTGATATAGTTTATACATGTGTAGTCATGTAAAACATTTCCAATTACTCATGTTGTGAAAGAACATAGACAAGAAAAAAAAACCTCAAGAAGGATAAAGTTTAAAAAAAGTAAGCTCCAATCTGTATTCAGACACTATCAGTTCTTTTCCTGGGAATGGATGGCAATGGATGGCAACTAAGTGAGTTATCTTGGATCATTGTATTCCTGAGAATAGCTAAGTCATTCACAGTTGATCATCTTACAATATTGATGTTACTTTGTACACAGTACATGTCCTTATGCATCAGTTTATGCGAGTCCAGGTTTCTCTGAGAGCATTCTGCTCATCATTTCTTATGGTACAATAATATTCCATCACAATCACTATTATAGCACAGTTCATTCATTCCCTAATTTATGGGCATCCCCTCAATTTCTAATTCCTTGCCCCCAGAAAAGAGCTGTTAAAAATATTTTGTACATATAGGTCCTTTTCTTTTTTTTTTTTAATCTCTTTTGGAATATGGACCTAATCGTGGTATTGTTAGGTCAAAGGATATGTATGATTTTATAACCTTTTGGGCATAGTTCCAAATTGCTCTGTAGAATGGTTTAATAAGTTCACAACTCCACCAACAGTGTATTAATGTCTCACTTTCCCCACATCACATACATCATTTGTCATTTTCCTTCTCTGTTCTATTAATCAATCTAATAGGTATGAGTTACTACCTCAGAATTGTTCTAATTTACATTTCTCTAATCAACAGTGAGAGTATTTTTATATGACTATAGATAGCTTTGATTACTTCATCTGAAAACTGCTCATATCTTTTGATCATTTGTCATTTGGGGAATAGCTCTTAGTTTTACACATTTGACTTGGTTCTCTATATGTTAGAGAAATGAGGTCTTTTTTTTGCCTTTTGGAGGGGGTAAGGCAGGACAATTGGGGTTAAGTGACTTGCCCAAGGTCACATGGTGTTACATTAAGTGTTAAGTGTCTGGGGCCAAATTTGAACTCAGGTCCTCCTGACTTCAGGGCTGGTGCTACTGTGCCACCTACCTGCCCCAGAAATGAGGTCTTTATCAGAGAAACCTGATTCTAAGTTTTTTCACAGTTACTATTGCTAACTGTATTTCCCTCCACCCTATTCCTCTCTCCTCCACTTATTGTATTCTCTCTCTCCTTTCACCCTGTCTCTCCTCAAAAGTGTTTTGCTTCTGACTACTCATTCCCTTAATCTGACTGCTCACTCCCTAAACCTTCCTTCTATAAACCCCCTTCCTGTCCTACTTTCCTGTAGGGTAAGATCTTTTTTTCTACCCAATTGAGCATGTATGTTTTCCCCTCTTTGAGCCAATTTTGATGAAAGTAAGGTTCACGCATTCCCGCCTCTTCCTTTTCACTGCAAAAGCTTTTTTTTGCCTCTTTTATGTGAGATAATTTACCCCATTCTACCTCCCCCTTTCCCTTTCTCCAAGTACATTCCTTTCTCACCCCTTAATTTTATCTTTTAGATATCACCCCTTCATATTCAACTCACACCTGTGCTCTCTGTCTATATATACTTCTTCTAATTACCTTAGTAATTAGAGAGTTCTTATGAGTTACAAGTATCACCTTCCCACACAGGAATGTAAATAGTTTAAAGTTAAGTTGTTTATGACTTCCCTTTCTTGTTTACCTTTTTATGCTTCTCCTGAATTTTGTATTTGAAAGTCAAAATTTTTCTTCAGTTCTGGTCTTTTCATCAAGAATGCTTGAAAGTCCTCTGTCTCATCGAATGTCCATTTTCCCTCACAAGGATTATATTCAGTTTTGTTGGATAGGTGGTTCTTGGTTGTAATTATAGCTCCCTTTCCCTCCAGTATATCGCATTCTAAGCCTTAAATGTAGAAGCTGCCAAATCTTGTGTTATTCTGACTGTGGCTCCATGATCATTGAATTGTTTCTCTCTGACTACTTGCAATATTTTCTCCTTCACCTGAGAGCTCTGAAATTTGGCTTTAATATTCCTGGAAGTTGTCATTTTGAGCTCTCTTTAAGGAGGTGATCAGTGGATTCTTTCAATTTCTATTTTACCCTCTGGTTCTAGAATATCAGGGCAGTTTTCCTTGACAATTTCTTGCAAGATGATGTCTAAGCTCTTTTTTTTAAATCAGAGCTTTCAGATAGTTCAATAATTTTAAAATTGTCTCTCCTGGATAAAAATATGGAATGCTTAATGAATTTGCATGCCATCCTTGCATAGGGAACAGGCTAAACTTCTCTGTATTGTTCCAATTTTAGTATGTGTGCTGCTAAAAAGAGCACTACAGTCTTTTTTTATACCTTACACCACTTCACCTGACTCTCCTCCCTGCTACCTGTGATAGTAATGGCAATTAAAGATTCCCCTGTATTGGCTTGGTTTTCAAATTGATTGTGTTAAAACCCAGAGCTTGTTAATCCCACCTGTGGGATGGGCTTGTTGATGTGAAAAGAAAGTCCTGAACTGGGAGGAGCTGGTGACGTAGATTTGGAGAGACAAGAGAGAGGCGGAAGATCTTTTTGGAAGCAGCACCTCGTGGAGAGAGAGAGACTAAGAGAATTGCTGGTGGCCGCTTTGAATTGCCCTGGACTTTTGAGACCTGCCCCCTGAGCTGCCAAGGACTGAGGAGACATGGCTGTTTTGCTGGTACTTTGTCTGTTTTGATGTTATTTTGCCAGATTTGTCCACTGCTGAAAGACAGTCCTTTTGTTGAAGAAGTCCTGGAACCTGGCTGTTCACTAAGAAGCCCTGATTCTGTCCTGCAGACAGAGAGTGAATACTGTCCACTGGTGAGGGACAGTGCTGTTGTTGCAGGGGTCTGGAGACTGTCCTGCAGACAGAATGAATACTGTCCACTGGTGAGGGACAGTGCTGTTGTTGCAGGGGTCTGGGAGCCTTTCTGTTGGTTCAGAAGCCCTGAAGAAGGATTTTCTTGTTGTATGTTTACAGAAATCCTGGGAGAGGGCTTGCTAATGTGTTCAGGGGTTCTAGGACTGTTCTACAGACAGAGGATGAATTCATGAAGGGACTGGCAATGTATCTTATGGCCTTGCTAAGCCTTGTATCCCCAGGAACTAAGATTGCTGAGAACTTGCCTCATGTCAAGATGAAGAAAAGACCTCCATTTGGGTATTAAGTGCTGTGTTTAAACTTGATGTAACTCTGGGGTAGATTCAATTGTGATCCAGGGGTGGGGAACTTTTGACCTTATTGTGCTCTGTGATTGACAAATGAAGGTACTTTACCTATGTTTGGAAACTAATCTCCATTTGAGAAGAGGGGTTTTGTGGTGGACTTAATTAAGGTATAGCCTAGGGGTGGGGTAGTATTTAGAACAGGGACTTTGTAATTGATTGAATGATTGGAAGATCCTGGGGTGGGGTAGTACTTGGAGATTATTTAATCACACTTAGTAAATGCTGTATTTTGAATGATGTCATGTTTTAATCTTCTCTGTTCTTGGTTGGTCACTGAATAAAATGGAGAGCACCTATGCTGGTATTCTGAACCTTGGGAAGTTGCCTTTCCTTGGCATTACATTACACTACCCTGCTCTTCACCCACATATAAGACCACCCACTCTTTGATCCACTGACAGTGGCCCCATTACTGTTCCATGAATAAAACACACCATCTCTTGTCTCTGAACATTTTTTCTAGCTGTCCCTTGTGCTCAGAGTTCAAATAATCATTCCTCATATGACATGGATTTGGGCTCTTCACATCCCTGGTGATGTGATCCTCTCTGGCATGTGCCCCATTTTATCCATGTCTTAAAATACGGTATCAGAACTGCACACAATATATCAGTTGTGATCTGAAAAGCACAAAGTAGAGTGATTCCTCCATATTTATTTTTCCTCTGAACCATTTTTAGTGGTGTATATCAAAGAACAAATTTCATACTTTGCCAAAGAAAAGAAAACCTGATTATTCATTGGCAATTGGTGTAAAAGATTTGAATGTGGCTGTCTTTTAAAAATGTGGTCTTTACCCTGTTCCTGCCATGTATAAGTATGCAGCATACATAGGAATGGGAAGAGATTTGAGGCAGGGAACTCAACTAGAAGATACAGGAATAAATCCTGCAAGCAGCGATAAGAGCTGACACCTAAGTGGTGGTTATGTAAATGGAGAGAAGGGGACATATGTGAGAAATGTTGTGGAAATGGAAATAAGAGAACTTGGCAGCAGATTGGATACATTGAGCAAATCTGAGAGAAGAGGATAATCCTGGCAAGCCTGTTTGACAAGGAGGATGGCGTTAACCTCAATATTAATAAAGAAGTTGGAAAAGGGAAGGATTTGGAGAAAAGATAAGGAGTTTCGTTTCAAACTCATTGAGTTTGAGATATCTATGTGACATCCAGTTGGAAGTGTCTGAAAGGTATGTGACCAGAGTTCAGGAGGAATATTAGGCCTTGATATAATGCTATGGATTGAGAAAAGCCTAATAGATTTGGCAATTAAGATATTGTTGGTGACTTTGGGGAGAGCAGTTTCAATTAAATGATAAGGTCAGAAGCCAGATTGCAAAAAGTTTAGAAAAGAGTGAGAGGAGAGGAAATAGAAGCAGTAAGTTTAGACAGCTTTCTCTAGAAATTTAGCTGAGAAGGGAGGAAGAGATATGGGACAATAATTAACAGGAATAGGAGGATAATGCAAGGTTTATTTATTATGGGGAGAGTGAGGATTCTAGGAAGATGGCAGCATGGGTCAGAAAATTCTAAACTCTCAATATTTTACTCCACAAAAGAGATGAAACAGTGCCTCAGGGTGAATATTGAGCAGTAAAAATAAATAAGAGTAGGGACAGAACAAGAATCCTCCTGGAGCAATTGAAGAAGAGCTGAAAAAAAGTCCCAAGATGAGGTATGAGCCCTGTGAAGAGTAAACACCTTCAGGCTAGATACTAGGCCCACTTAAACAACAAGCAGCAACCCCTGAGGGTTAACTGGGTTGGGAGACTGCCTCATTCCCAGCTGCAGGAACTTTTACCCCCAAGACAGTGAGGGGTGCTGGCCATCTGAGCCAAGGAAGATCGTGGGAACATCTGTTGACAAGGAATGCTAGACCCAGTTATGCTACAGAGACAGGGAGGGGGTGGGGGGAAGGAGAAGGAACCAGCACACCTGGTAAGTGCAGAAGCAGGGGAGTGGGGACACCTCTGACTGTGGGCATTTACGGGAGACTGAAGGTCTTAGTTCTAGTTCCAGACAAGAGGAGAGAACTGAAGGAGGATCTGAGGCCAGAGGCACCATCCCCCATACCTCAGGACTAGTGGTAATTATAAAAACTAAGTTACTATGAATGAAAAAAATGCACAGGCAAAAGAGAAAGAATCCATCCATAGAAAGTTACTACGGGAATGCAGAGACTGAGGTTCATCTTCAGGGGAGGATACTGAAGCAAAGAAACCTTCTACCTCAAAGAGTAATGGCCATTTGCTCAAAAAGAATTCACAGAAGAACTTTAAAAAGACTTAAAAATCAAATAAGAGAGATTGAGGAAAAGCTAATAAAAAAGAATAATCAAGATTATGAAAATAAAATCAAACAAGGAGATCTCAAAAGAGATCCAGAATCTTAGGGAAGGAAACAATTCCTTGAGAATCAGAGTCTGGTAAAGGGAAGTCAGCAAAGATATAAGAGATCACTAAATAATAAAACAAAATATAAAAAATGAAAAAATAGAAGAGAATATGAAAAATCTCCTAAGAAAAACAACTGATATGGAGAACAGATCATGAAGAGAAAATAAGAATAATTAGACCACCTGAAAGCTATGATCAAAAAAAGAATCTTAATACAACAATACAAGAAATAATTGGAATTGTCCTGAAGCTTTAGAACAAGAGAGGATAACAGAAATAGAAAAAAATCCACCAATCATTACCTGAAAGAGTTCCTATGAGGAAAATCCATAGGAATATTGTAGTTAAATTCTGAAACACCCAGCTCAAGGATAAAATATTATGACCATCAAGAAAAAAACAATTTAAGTATGTCAGTGCCACAATTAGAATCACACGAGTCCTAGCACTGGTGACATTAAAAGGCTGCAGGTCTTGGAATACTATATATTAAAGAGCAAAAAAAAACCTGTCATACCCATAAAAGCTAATCATAATCCTGAATGAAAAAAGAGATGGGCACTCAATGAACTGTCAGACTTTCAGGACTTTGTTTTAAAAAAAAACCTGAATTTACTAGGAGATTTTATGTTAAAAGAACCAAGAGAAATATAAGATATATACCAGAGAATAATTACAAGGGACTTAAAAAGGGCAGACTGCTTACCTTTTATGTATGTAAAATGTATATCTAAGATTGTTATTAGTAATTGGATGGTTCATAAGAAAAATTGGAGTAGATATGATAGGACTTTAAAAAGTAAAATTATTTAGGAACAGTTAAAAAGAGTAATTATTTTATACAAATGAGGTGTGAGAAGAAGAACCAGACATAGAGGAATTAGATGGGGGAGGAGGACTGTTACTTCTGGAAACCTACTTTCATCAGGAATGGGTTCAAGGGGGAACAATGTATATATATATCTAGAAGAGTAGAAAAATCTAAGAGTATAAAAACAAAAATTCAGAAAGAAATAAAACACTAAGGGGATAGGGAGTGGGGAGAGGATAAGGGAAGGCTATCTAGAGGAGAGTGTGAGGTAATAGGTTAAAGGGGGTAAAGAAGGATGTTTAGATTAATGAGAATGTGAGGATAAGGGATGGATCCTGGAGGTGGGGGGGAGGGCTTGGTTAAGTAATAATAGGGCAAGGTAGAGGATAGAAGTAGAGGAGTTAGGAGGGATAGGAAATAGATATGCACAAACATAAAAACAAATATCAGAAGTAGAATTTGTTAGGGAAAGTATATATCTATACATGTATGTATGTATATATGTATGTATATCTTTATCTATATACCTATATTTAGATGTAAATATATCCATGCTTAATTGTAGCCATAGGGTGAGGGAGAAAGGGGGAAAAAGAACAAAGTAAAAAGTCAAGCAGAGAGAAAAGGCAACTAACAAGGAAGCAAAGAAAAGTTGGAAAGCTCTCAACACAACACGCAGTATTTATTATATTGACTTTCTTGAAATGAAAATTTATTGCTAAATATTTTGTATCCCTTCTTACATTCTGCTGTGCACATGACAGATTTTTTCCTTTATTATTTTATATTTAAGGTTTTTTTTTCCCTTATTGTATATTTGTTTCAGTAATAAAAACTAAAAAAACTAAAAAAAAAAAAAAGAAAAAATGGGAAATCTGGGCCTATTTTACTTATAGACATCAGGGAAGGAACCAGGACATATGGAGAAATTGAAGATTAGAGAGTTGAAATGGCAGAATGGTCACTCTGCTGAAGAAGATGGGAAGGAGTGCATGGGAAGAAGAATGCATGGAGAGGGGTTTGCCGTGGCAAAGAAAAGGGCTGTCTTCTTGTCTGGGACTAGTGTGAATGAAGACCTAATGGAGAAAGATGTCTGAGTGACATGAGATGAAGACAAGGGGAGAATGGTGAGGGGCATCAATTTTTCTATAGAGAGTGAAATGAGGTCCTCAGCTGAGAATGTGGAGAGAAGGTGATGATGCCATTGGAAGTTTGAGGAGGAATCGAAAAAGTTTGAGGAAAACATGATGCTGAGTGGGAGAGTGAACCTACTACGAAGATGTGAAAGATCTTTGATGCAATGAAGGCACATTTGAGATTGTTGCATACTTTTTTCCAGAATTTATTTATTTACTTTTAGTTTTCAACATTCATTTCCACAAGATTGAGTTCCAAATTTTCCCTATGTAACATAATTTTTAATGAACCCACCTGACAAAGTACTGTGTATTTATCCAGCTTCATTTATCAACATTTGAATAGGAACAAAAGTAGCAGATGGGCAGCTAAGTGCTGGGCCTGAAGTCAGGAAGACCCATCTTCCTGAGTTCAAATCTGGTCTCAGCATTACTAGCTATGTGACCCTGGGCAAGTCACTCAACCCCTATTTGCCTTAAGTTTCTCATCTATGAAATGAACAATAGCAGGAAATAGCAAACCACTCTAGTATTTTTGCAAAGAAAACCCCATATGGGGTCACAGAGAGTCAGACAAGACTGGAAAATGACTGAACAATACCAAAAAAGTAGCAGGTAGTGAAAGTAATGTAAAGTTGGTGGTTTGCAAAGCATGATCATTGAGTGGAGCAAAGGCTTCAAGTGTAGTACATATTAAAAAGTTGAACTGATTCACCAATGCATCAAGAAAGGGAAGGGAAGGGAAGAGAGTACAGCAAAAGGTGATGGCCTGGGAAATAAGTGAAAGGTAGACTCATTGGAGGTCACAATGAGGATGCTGAACTGTGTTATAGCTTATAATGTACAGGGAAGCTAGAATTACAGGGGTTGTGGGCAGATAAAGGAATTTCATCTCATGAAAACAGAAATGGAACACTTGTGGGTGATCGCAAGATCAAGGGTGAGGTGTACAGCTGAGGTGGATTGAAAGAGTAGATTGCATAACTAGGAAGTTAAGGTAGTTTAATATAAATATGCATGTTGAAGTCTCCTCATAAAATTAGGAGTCAAGGAGGAAAGAAATACTGTTGGGCAGGCATTGAACTCATTGAGGAAGGAAGTAGAATTCCCTGGGTGTTGTTAAGTAATGGCCACTGGACTCTGGGACTTGGATTAGATGATAAATTTGAATAATATGAAATTTGAAGCTGGATAAGGTGCTGAGTAATGGTGATAGAGAGGCTGCCTGAAAGGTACAATGAGAAACAAGGAGTATTTTGACTCCCTGTTGTGACTAGTGAGTCTGGTGTATGAGTTAATGTGCAACCAGTATTGTAAAGTAGGGACAGTAATACAGTGTCATCAGGAGTGGGTCATATCTCAGTGCCAGAAAATAGGAATGTGAGAGTTAAAGGTTTAAGAAGAAAATGAGTTTGCTAATGGAGCAGGTATTCCAGAATCTCTGGGTTTTCCTGACCCATTGAGTCTTCCTGATTCCAGATCTGGCAGTCTATCCACTGAGCCACCTAGCTACCCATTTGCTACTTTTGCTCCTATTCAAATGCTAATGAATCAATCTGGATGAATTCATGAAACTTTGTTAGCTGGCTTCATTATGGAGCAGGCATTCCAGAGAGGACAGCGAAAGGGCTGGGTGGATGTTAAAGTGGGACATTTAGGGTAGAGGTTTGAAGGGAACATAATTGAGAAAGCAGGTAGTTGGGGTTGGGGAATAGAATATTTCAGCAGTTAAGGATTTAGAAACACTGGGATGAGGAGAGTATGTGGAGATGTGAGCATACTAACCGTTCAGGAATAAGTCCATGTAGACGAGCAGTGACTGGAGAGGTCTACTGAGGGAAGTCTGATTAGATTATTTAAGTTCCTTCCTTATAATAGGTTGTGATGTGTATCCTGGAAGGTACAAAAGAATAGCTGTCCAGGCAAGAATAGCTGAAGGTATGGCTTGGAGGAATTCAGTCAGAAGGCAGAAGCTGGCAGTTCAAGGTGGACCATATCTGGGAAAGACCTAAGAAAAACTGAAGAGGTCTCTGGATGGAAGAGATCAAAGTTGGGTGCCCCAGGCTGGAGTTGAAGCTGGAAAGCAGGTGGCCTGGATTCTGGGTTGACTGCATAGCTTCTTGTAAAGTCTCTGTGGTTAAGATTGTGAAGAAGTTTGAATGAAGAGTATGTATTTTGTCCTATAGATAAGAAAGATTTCTTGAGCCAGGAAATGACACTAATTCAGAGGTCTGTCAACCCAAATCCAGTATTCTTTCTACTATGCTGTTTTATTTATTAGACAGATATTCTAGTTAGTAGAAAATTTGAGAATATGTATAAACATGTGTATGTACCAGAGACAGTCAATTTTCAAAGAATTAGTATATAATATGGTATGGTAGATAGAGCTGGTCTTGGAGTCAGCAAGACCTCGGTTCAAGTCCTTCCTCTGACATATACTAGCTATGTTATTTTGGGTAAGTCATTTAACCTATCAATGCCTTAGGCAACTCTATAAGACTAACTTGCAAAATAGTTGTTCATCAACATTATTAGGGAGGGTATCCTCACTAAGAGTCTCTTATACTAATGAAATCACAGATTTTTCTTTCTCTTCCTCCATTTCCCTCTCATTTTGATAGTGCCTGGATACACACACACACACACACACACACACACACACACACACATACACACCCCACATATTTAGGTTGTATATGCCTATGTCTCTAATCTCCAATTAACATAGGTGATCAGGATTTCAAACTTTCCCTTTTTACTGTTTTGCAAATCCACCCATTTTTATTCTGTGAATGTGTGTGTATGTGTAGATTGATTTGATACTCTACATTTTCTTATTTGACCAAGAAATTATTTATTTCTTGTAGCTATGAGGGAAAAGCCAAACTATAAACACATTATGGGGTGCCAAGTCCTTCACTCAACTAGGGAAAATTTGATCATTTTGTAGTACTTTGAACTGCATTGGAAAGAAAAGAGATAAATAGGGGCAGTTCAGAGTTGGAACACAGAAAAGAATACAAGTTTGAGTTTGGTGCAGGTGGAACATTCTAGGAACAAGTAATATATTAACAGGATATGATTATAGCAACTTAAACAAGAGCAAAGGTTCCCAGGGAAAATTTTTTTGCATTATATAGCCTACTCAAAATCCTTGGCAATAATGTCTCAGATTCTGTGACTCTATGATATATACAGCAAGTTCTATAGAAGTTTCTAAAATATGTTTGTACATGTTGTTGTTAAGCCATTTTTCAGTCATGTCTGACTCTTTATGACCCCAACTGGAGTTTTCTTGGCAGAGATACTAAAGTGGTCTGCCATATCCTTCTCCAGCTTATTTTACAGATGAGGAACTGAGGCAAACAGGGTTAAGTGATTTGCCCAAAATTACACAGCTATAAGTGTCTGAGACCAGATTTGAATTCATGAAGTTGAATCTTCCTGACTTCAGGCTCAGCACTGTCCTCTGTACCACCTGTGTGTATGTATATGAAAATAAGCACATCTATATGGAAACAAGATTCTAGGTTGGGTTTTTAGAGAGCTTGATATCACAATCACAGAATATGAGATTAAGAAGGGACCCCAGTCTTCATCTAGTCCAACTCATATTCCAAAGGAATATCCTAATGAGTTAATATATTTGAAAAGTGGTTGTATAATTTCTACTTGACTATTTCTAATAATAATTTCTAATAATAACTCCACCAACAATGCATTAGTGTTCCGATCTTTCCAAATCTTCACCAACATTTATCATTTTCCTGTTTTGTCATGTTAGCCAATCTGATAGGTGCAATGTAGTACCTCAGAGTTGTTTTGATTTACCTTTCTTTGATCAATAGTGATTTACAGAGCATTTTTTCATACAACTATAGATAGCTTTAATTTCTTCATCTGACAACTGTCTGCTCATATTCTTTGACCATTTATCAATTGGGGAATGACTTGTATTTTTATAAATTTGACTTAGTTCTCTATATAGTTTAGAGATGAGGTCTTTATCAGAGATGTTTGTTGTAAAAATGGTTTTCTGACTTTCTGCTACCCTTCTAATCTTGGTTGCATTGACATTATGCTAAAAATTTTTTAATTTAATGTAATCAAAATTATCCATTTTGCATTTCATAATGTTCTCTATCTGTTGTTTGCTCATAAATTCTTCCATTCTCCATAAATCTGACAGGTAAGTTTTTCCTTGCTCTCCTAGTTTGCTTGAAATATCACCCTTTATTTATAAATCATGTACCCATTTTGACTTTATCTTGGTATACAGTGTAAGATATTGATTTATGCCTATTTACTGCCAGTACATTTTCCAGTTTTCCCAGCATTTTTGTAAAATAGTGAATACTTATCCCAGAAGCTAGATTCTTTGGGTTTATCAAATAGTAGAAATCAATAGTCATTGACTACTGTGTCTAATATACCTCACCTATTCCACTGATCCAACACTCTATTTTTTAACCAGTACCAATTGATTGATGTTTTATAATACAATTTAAGATCTGGTGGCTAGGCCACCTTTCTTTGCATTTCTTTTCATTAATTTACTTAATATTCTGTACCTTTTGTTCTTCCAGATGAATTAAAAACAATTTTTAACATTTGTTTTTAAAACTTTGAGTTCCAAATTCTCTCCCTTTCTCTCTCCCCCAACCATTGATAAGGCAAATAATTTGATATAGGTTATACATGTGTAGTCATGCAAAACATATCCATAATACTCATGTTGTGAAAGAAGACAGACAAGAAAAAAACCTCAAGAAAAATAAAGAAAGTAAAAAAAAAACTATACTTCAATCTGTATTCAGTCACCATCAGTTCTTTCTCTGGGTATGGATAACATTTTTCATAGTAAGTACTTCAGAATTGTTTTGTATTGTTGTATGACTGAGAATAGCAAAGTCATTCAAAGCTGATCAGCTTGCAATATTGCTGTTACTTTGTACACTGAACATTTCACTTTGCATCAGGCCACTTAAGTCTTTTTGAGAGTATCCTGCTCATCCTTTCTTACAGTATAATAGCATTCCATCATAATAACATACCACAATTTGTTAGCCATTCCCCAATTGATGGGCAATCCCTCAGCTTCTAACTCTTTATCCCCAGAAAAGAGCTGCTATAAATATTTTTGTACATACAGATTCTTTTCCTTTTTATCTCTTTTGGGATACAGATGTAGTAATTGTATTGCTAGGTCAAAGTGTATGCATGGCTTTATAATCCTTTAGGCACAGTTCCAAATTGCTCTATAGAATGGTTGAATCAGTTCACAACTTCACCAATAGTTCATTAATGTCCCATTTTCCCCATGCCCCTCCACCATTTGTCATTTTCCTTTTCCATCCTATTAGTCAATCTAAAAGGTATAAAGTTGTACCTCAGAATTATTTTAATTTGCATTTCTCTTATCAATAGTGGGTTAGAGTATTTTTTCATATGGCTATAGATAGCTTTGATTACTTCATTTAAAAACTGATCATAGTTTTTGATCATTTATCAATTGGGGAGTGGCTCTTAATTTTTATAAATTTGACTAAGTTCTCTATATGTTTGAGAAATGAGGCCTTTATCAGAGAAACTTTCTTGTAGGGTAAGTACAATAGATTTCTATACCCAATTGAGTGCATATGTTTTTTACTCTGAGCCAGTTTTGATGAGAATAAGGTTCACTCATGTCCCCTTACCTCCTCCTCTTCCTCTCTACTACAAAATCTTTTTTCTTGCCTCTTCTATGTGGGATAATTTACCCCATTCTACCTCTCCCTTTCTATTTCTCCCAGTACATTCCTATCTCTCAATCCTTTATTTTATTTTTTAGATGTCATCCTTTCATATTCAACTCACACCTGTGCCTTCTGCTATATATAATCCTTCTAACTACCTTAATAATGAGAATGGTTTTATGAGTTACAAATATCATTTTCCCATGTAGAAATGTAAACAGTTTAAACTTATTAAATCCCTTATGATTTCCTTTTCCTGTTTACCTTTCTCCTCAGTCTTATATTTGAAAATCAAATTTTCTATTGAGCTCTGGTCTTTTCATCAAGAACGCTTGAAAGTCCTTTATCTCGTTGAATGACCATTTTTTCTCCCTAATATTAATAACCTTAATAATCATGCTCAGTTTTTCTGGCTAAGTGATTCTTGGTTGTAATCCTGGTTCCTTTGTCCTTCAGAATATCATATTCCAAGCCCTTAGATCCTTTAATGTAGAAATTCTAAATTTTTTTGTTTTCCCAACTGTGGGTCTCTGTATTTGAATTATTTCTTTCTTTCTCCTTGCAATATTTTCTCCTTGACCTGGGAACTCTAGAATTTGACTATAATATTCCTGTGAGTTTACATTTGGCCATCTCTTTCAGTAGGTGATTGGTGGATTCTTTCAATATCTAGTTTACCCTCTGTTTCCAAAATATCAGGGCAGTTTTCCTTGATAATTTCTTGAAAGATGATGTCTAGGTTCTTTTTTTGGTCATAGCTTTCAGGTAGTCCAATAATTTTAAAATTTTATCTCCTGGATCCACTTTCCAGGTCAGTTGTTTTTCTAATGAGATAGTTCACATTGTCTTCTATTTTTTTCATTCTTTGGTTTTGTTTAATTGATTCTTGATTGCTCATAAAGTTATTAGCTTCCATTTGCTCTATTCTAATTTTTAAGGAATTATTTTCTTCAGTGAGTTTTTGGACTTTCTTTTCCATTCAGCCAGTTCTGCTTTTTAAGGCGTTCTCCTCCTCATTTAGCTTTTTGGACCTCTTTCACCATTTGACCTATTCTTTTTTTTAAGGTGCTATTTTCTTCAGAATGTTTTTGCGTGCCTTTTACCAAATGCTGACTATTTTTTTTTTCATGATTTTCTTGCATCACTCTCATTTCTCTTTTCAATTTTTCTTCTGTCTCTCTTAGTTAATTTTTAAAATACTTTTTAAGCCCTTCAATGGCCTGGGACTTATTCATATTTTTCTAGGAGCCTTTGGATGTAGGAACTTTGAGTTTGTTGTCTTCTTCTGAGTGTGTGTGTTTTATCTTCCTTGTCACCATAGTAACATTCAATAGTCAGAATTTTTTCCTGTTTTTTCATTTCCCCACTTTATTAGTTGGCTTTTAAGTCTTTGTTAAAATAGGGCCTTCCAGGGTGGAGGGTGCACTACTCCAAGCTTCAGGGGTTTTGTGCAGCTGTTTTCAGAGATATTTCTAAGGACCTTTAAGTTTAAAGTTCTTCCAAGGTGGTATGATCTAAGGAGAGGTATTTACTCCTCCCCTAGCCTGTGCTCTGGTCTATGAGTGATCACAAGCACTCCTTTTTGCCTTGGAATTGTGAGGAGAGTCCCCCCCTTCACTGTGGCTCTGCTATGTTAGTGCTTTGCTTCGCTGCAGGATGACTAACCAGGACCCGGATCCAAGTATGGGCTAAGCAACAGATTCCTGCTTCAGTGCTAGCAAAAAGGCTACTGTAATCTTCTGCTTGCCAGTTGTTCAGACCTCTTATCCTCTTCAGACTGAGAGCTTGGAAGCAGCCACTGTTGCTTCAGTCACTTCATAGGTCTGCACTGAGATGGCTTGTGCTTTATTGTGTTCCTCTCTCACCCTGATGCAAGCCTACTTTCTAAGTTGTTTTGGGCTGGAAATTGTCTCGCTTTATCTTTTTGTGGGTTTGTTATTGAGAGGGGTTTGGGAGTGAGCTCAGGTGAGTCCCTGCTTTTACTCTGCCATCTTTGCTCTGCCCCACCACACTTTTCTTTTGTATCTTAAAGTCACTGTAAATCGTTGCCCTTCCATGATTAGAATAAAATTTCCAAGATTCACAGGCATTTTCTCATATTGCCAAGACATACTATTCCAATTTGGTTTCTTGGAAGTAAATTCTACTAAGTCATTCATAGAAGACCATAATGGTAAGATAAACCAGTCTCCTAAAATGAAATTTCAATTTCCAAATTATTTGCCTTCTGATTTAAATCAGCCTCTTTCTTTCCAAGCTGGACAGAAGAGCTAATAACTGCACTAGGCAGTTTTTAACTACCAGACCCACCTTGACAACTTCAGACTCCAAAACTATTTGCTCTTTTTTCCCTTTGCTTTTAGAGTCACTGGAGACAAACAAACTAGAGATAAAGGGGCTCCAGTTCTATTTAAGAACTGAGAATTTTATAGTTGCTGAAATCATAGTCCCCCACACTAAAACAATAAATCATTCACTCTTCAGGGAAGAGAGGGAGGAAGTGATAGAGAGGTTTCTAATCTCAGCGATCCTGGAGAGCTGTACCTCTCTAAAACCTAGTAGGATAGTTCAGCAAGTATAAAAACATTCAAACTACATTTCCATCATAGTTAAACAGATTAATCTCAGATTAATTTTCAGTGCCATTAGTTTCTATAACTGGGGATAGGATCTCTTTCTCTGTAATCTGTGTTTCTCTTTTCATTTTCTACCTTGGCCAGAATTAAAAACACAGAAAAGAAATTATATATTTTTAAAGCTCTGAAATTTTCATCACAAAACTTCTCACTCTTTTCACCCCCTTTTCCTTTAGCTGATTAGACCATAAGAAAAAAAAATGTCAGCTGGATTTACCAGGATATGGGTTACAAATAATGCTGACAGCATAGACTCTACATGACATAAAACAAACACAAAGAAACATTATACGTACTCCCTCTTATAGTTTCAGGGCATGAGATCTTCTACCATAGATTTAACCTTTATTTTCAGAAGGCATTTAGAAGGGGAAAACTTCTAGGCAAAAGATAATCCCATCCTACAGTGACTTTATTGGTTCATCTAGTCTATATCCAGTCTGCATCCAAAAATTCTAAAAGAGATGAGATTAACTGGTTTAATATTTTTCATAAATCTATCCTTAAAAAATCAATTTATCCAATTAACTCCAGAAATCCCCACCCCAAACCTTTATTTTTTCCAGATTTTCTTGAAATACTCTGCTGTCTAATGTTTCCTCAGAGCAGTTTCTATCTCCTCTGCATTTTTTTCCTGGCCAATAGCCAATTTTTCTGAATATAGAGAAAAATATAAATCTGGTATGCATTTAAAAAATATTTGTCAAAACATGTATCAGACATTAATGGAATGCTTAAAATACACTGAAGAGAGTGGAAAGTTCAGACAGACACAGACAAGTAGGACAGTGTTGGTGCTACGGTGTCAAATTAATCATATATTTAAAAACTAAGATATGTCTAATTGAAATTTACTGTTTCACATGTAGCCTTCTTTTTCTGCTCTTTAGACATAGAACTATTCATGCTGATGTTTATAAGATTCAGTTTTTAAAAAAAGAAAAAAATCAAGTACCAGATATTTTTTGTCTCTTTTAGATCCCTAATTTATATTAAGGTAGCTATTGTTTTAAAATTTGTAAATCATGCCACTTCATCTAGGTTAATGAACAATAACAACAATAATGATAGGCCTAAATTTGTACTATGTTTTAAGTTTTACCATCACAACAATTCAATTGAACATATGGTGGAAGTATTATCATTCTCATTGCATAAATGAGGAGACTAAAGTTCAGAGCAGGCAAGTGATTTGCCCATGGTCATCCAATGAGAAAGTAGGGGATCTTCTGTCTCCAAATCTAGTGTTTTTTCCATTATGACCCTGTATTTTAGCCAAGAGTCTCCAGAACTAATTCTTAAAGAGCAAGGTACTTCTGTAATATAGTAAGTCTGGTCTGTTGGAAATTGTCTCAAATAAAAATTTCAAATTTGGCACACAAATAGTATTTAATATGGAAATGGAAAACTGGAATAAACAGAAATAGAATTTTTACTGTTTACTAGATTTTATATGCTAACTGTTGTAGAAAAGGCTAGTAGGGAAAGTTTCTCAATGTTTATTTTCAAAGAATGATCTACCAAGATGGAATGAATGTTGGGGTATATTTTAGTTTTCCTGTGTTGGTAGTCTTTGATTAACATACTTGTCATTCATCTTTTAGGAAAACAGAATAATTCAGTTATCTATAATGATAATAGCATTCTTAGCTATGAGTCATGGAAAACTTTGTTAGCCTGCAAAATAAACTAAATGCAGAGAAATCAGTCTTAGGTATTTATTAAATGCTTATTGAATTAACTTTTAAAAGTTCTCAAAGAAGATATTTCTCTGTTTTTAGGCCATACTAATCTCCCCTTAAGCTCTCTGCTCTTTCTTAGAGAAACAAAAAACATTTAAGCCAAGTCAACCAACCTTCCAATTGCACCTAACAGTGTTTGCCGCTCTTAACATTCAGTCTTCACCTCTACTGAAGAATGGAAGGTGTGCTTCCATATTAGTTGCCCAGGAAAAATACTTTATTTCAATTCATCAGTATTATTGTTTATGATGGTCATTGTTGAAATTATTCCCTTGGTTGTATTTTCTCTGCATCATCCCATAAAAGTCTTGCCATAATTCTATGAGATATATTGGCAAGTATACAGGATTAGCTGTTTGATTTACAAAAAGGGTGAAATTTCTATGGCAAAGTAAAGGTAATGTTGATTATACACACATATTTGTGTATATATGATTTTTAAAATATATAAGCATACATATACATAAGTGTATATAAGCATTTTTAAAAAGTGTCCTTAAAAGTCACCTTTGACAAGTTGAGTTCAGATGGACTATATTATTTTCCTCTCCAATTCATAACTATGATGAATATGCCACTTTAATAAAAAAAGTTGTCATAGCCTACTGAATAAAGAAAAAATTTCTGAACCTAATGTCATTTAAAGTACTCTATTATGTGGCAGCTTGGTGGAGTACAGAAACAATGGATTTGAAATCAGAGATCCTGGGTTCAAATCTTCTATCTGCTATTTACTATTTGTATGACACTGGACAATTCATATTACTTTTGTGCCTCTATTTCCTTACCTATAAAATGAAGATTGGTTTAGATAACCTATAAGGCCCTCTCTAGCTCCAAAACAATTCTTTAATCTGACTCTAATCTACTTTTACAACCTTAATTTCATCTCACTCTCCTTCATGTATTTTATATTCCAATCAAATCAGAATATTCTCTACCCTTGTCCTTTTTCAATCTGCACTCTCTGGAGGGGGATAGCATTTTTCATTATGAGTTCTTTTAATTTGTCTTGGATCATTGTATTGATCCAATGCATAGCTAATTCTACAATATTGTTGCTAATGTGTACAATGTTTAACTGGTTTTGTTCACATCACTTTACATAGCTTCATATAAGTCTTCCAAGGTTTTTCTGAAACTATCTACCTTGTCATTTTTTATAGCATAATAGTATTCTATCATAATTGTATATCACAACTTTTTCAGCCATTCCCCAATTGATGGACATCCCATTAATTTCCAATTCTTTACTGCCATAGAAGGAGTTGGTGTAAATATTTTTGTAGAAATAGGTCCTTTTCCTTTTCATTTGATCTTTTTGGGATACGGACTTAGTATTAATATTGCTGGGTCAAAGGGTATGTATAGTTTTGTAGCCCTTTGGGCATTATTTCACGTTGCTCTCTGGAGTGGTTGGACAAATTCACAACTTCAACAACAGGGCATTAGCATACCTGTTTTTCCACATCCCCACCAGCATTTGTGAGTATACTGTTGTGTCATGTTAGTTAATCTGATGTATATGAGTGTGTATGATGTGTGCCTCAGAGTTGTTTTAATTTGCATTTTCCTAATTATTAGTGATTTAGAACATTTTTCATATGGCTATAGATAGCTTTGATTTCTTCTTCTGAAAACTGCCTGTTTATATCTATTGATCACTTGTTTATTGTGGAGTGGCTCATATACATATATTACATATGATATATACATAATATATCATACTAGACATATACACGCATACAATACATGTATACAATACACGTATACTATACATATTCTATATGTATAGTATGATATATTATATGTATCATATGTAATATATGAAATAGTATATAATATACTCCTATATTTATGTATAAACATATATTTACATGTCCATATAAATATAAATATTGATTTGAGATATGAGGCCTTTCTCTGAGAAACTTGTAGTAAAGTTTTTTCCCCAGGTTCCTACTTTTTTTTCTATTTTGACTGCATTGATTTTACTATTGCAAAAACTTTTTAATGTCATGTAATCTAAATTATCCTTTTTACCTCCCATGGTCATCTTTATTTCTTTTTTGGTCATAAATTCTTCCCTTATTGATATATATGACAAGTAATATTTTTGCGTGCTCCCCTAATTTGATTATGGGATTATCCTTTATGCCTAAATTATATACTTATTTTGATCTTTATATAGTATGAGATAGAGTTCTATGCCTAATTTCTGCCAGACTGTTTTCCAGTCTTCCCAGCAACTTTTGTCAAATAATGAACTTTGATCTTTGGGTTTATCAAGTACTAGATTACTATAATAATTTACTACTGTATGTTTTGTATCTAATTTATTTCACTGACCCACCACTCTATCTTTTAGGCAGTACTAGATTGTTATGATGATTATAGTTTTGAAATGCAGTTTTACTAAGTCACCTTCCTTCACTGTTTTTATTGATTCTTTTGATATTCTTTATTTTTTGTTCCAGATGAATTTTATTATTATTTTTTCTAGCTCTATAAAATACTTCTTTGAGTGGAGTAGAGCCAAGATGGTAGAGTAGAAGCAGGGACCTGCTTGAGCTTTTCCCCCAAACCCCTCAAAATACCTGTGAAAAATGATTCTAAACAAATTCTGGAGCAACAGAAGCCACAAAATGAAGGAGTGAAATAGATTTCCAACCCAAGACAATCTGGAAAGTCAGTAGGAAGGGTTAATTGCACTGGGCTCAGAGTGGAGCACAGCCCAGTGTGGGCCACATTGGCACAGATGGGTCTGGAGCAGGCCTCAGGGCACTGAATCACTGGCAACTGCAGTGATCTCCAGACTTCATAACCCACAAATGCTAAAGACATCTTCAAAGGTCAGTGGGAAAGCTCTGCTAGACTGGGTGAGAGAGGTGTGTGGGCCAGTCACAACCTCAGCCCCAGGTTAGTGGAGCTTCTGGAGCTCTCGGCCTATAGACAGTGGAGGAATTGAGCAACTTATCTGGGGTGGAGCCCTGTCCTGGGGTGAGGAGTGCTGGCTTGGTGGAGCTGGTGAAAGCTGTGGAGAGGGAATCTTCCTTATAGTTCCAGGCAGAAAAGAGTGCTTGTGGTTGCTCATGGACCAGAGCATAGGCCAGGAAAGGAGTAAACACGTCTTCTTTGATCATAGCACTTTGAAGGAACAGAGAATTTCCGGGTCCCTAGAGATATCTTTGAAAACAGTTGCACAAAACCCCTGCAACTTGGGGCAGTACACCTTCCACTAACAAAGAGTTCAATAGTCAAGTAATTGACTGGAAAAATGTACAATCAAGGGAAAAATAAAATTGTTAGAAGCTTACTTTCTTCAAGAAAAGGTATTTTCTTACATCCTTGGTGATGAGGAAGATAAAAGCATACAACCGGAGGAAGACAGCAAGGTCAAGGCTCCTACATTAAAAGGCTCAAGAAAAATATGAAATGATCTCAGGCCATGAAAGAGTTCAAAAAGGATTTTGAAAATCAAGTAAGAGACTGGGGTGGCTAGGTAGCACAGTGAGTAAAAGCGCTGGCCCTGGAGTCAGGCAGACCAGAGTTCAGTTCCGGCATTAGACACTTAACACCCACACACACAAAAAAAACTGGCAGTGTAACCTTGGGCAAGTTACTTAACCCCAATTGCCCTCCAAAAAGCAAAAAAAAAAAAAAGAAAATCAAGTAAGAGAAGTAGAGGAAAAATTGGGAAGAGAAATGAGAGCAATGCAAGAAAATAATGAAAAATTATTCAAAATCTTGCTAAAGAAGATCCAAAAAAAATGTTGAAGAAAATAACACCTTTAAAAATAGACTAGCTCAAATGGCAAAAGAGGTCCAAAAAGCCAAGGAGGAGAAGAGTGCCTTAGAGATCAAAATTGGCCAAATGGAAAAGAGGATCCAAAAACTCACTGAAGAAAATAATTCCTTAAAAATTAGAATTGGACAAGTGGAAGCTAATGACTTTATGAGAAATCAAGAAACAATTAAACAAAACCAAAATAATGAAAAAGTAAAAGACAATTTGAAATATATCATTGGAAAAACAATTAACCTGGAAAATAGATCCAGGAGAGATAATTTAAAAATTATTGGTCTACCTGAAAACTGTGATCAAAAAAGAGCCTAGACATCATCTTTCAAGAAATTATCAAGGAAAACTGCCTTGATATTCTAGAACCAGAGTGGAAAATAGAAATGGAAAGAATCCACCAATAACCTGAAAGAGATCCCCAAAGGAAAACTTCTGGGAATATTGTAGCCAAATCTCAAAGTTCTCAGCAGCTTCTACCCTAAAGGATTGGAAGGCTTGGAATATGATATTCCAGAGGTCAGAGGAGGTAGGTTTAAAACCAAGAATCATATGCCTAGCAAAACTGAGTATAATACTTCAGGGGGAAAATGGAATTTCAATGAAATAGAAGACTTCCAAGCATTCTTGTTGAAAATACCAGGGCTGAACAGAAAATTTGACTTTCAAATATGAGAATCAAGAAAAACATGAAAAGGAAAAGAGGAAAGAGAAGCCATAAGGGACTTATTAAAGTTGAACTGTTTACATTCCTACATGGAAAGATATTTGTAACTCATGAGACCTTTTTCAGTATTAAGGTAGTTAGAGGGAAAATAAATAAACAAAAAAACATATATATATATATATTTGTGTGTATATATGTATGTATGTGTGTATGTATTTGTATATGTGTATGTGTATATATATACATATATCTATTTATATGTATACACACAGAGGGCACACAGAGAGCTGAATATGAAATGATGATATCTGAAAAATAAAATTAAGTGTTGAGAGAAATGTACTGGGAAAAAGAGAAAGGGAGAGGAAGAATGTAGTAAATCATCTCATGAAAAAGAGGCAAGAAAGAACTTTTGAGAGGGAATAAGTGAGCCTTACTCTTGTCAAATTTGGCTTAAGGAGGGAATAACACACACTCAATTGAGTATGGAAATCTCTCTTACCCTGCAGGAAAGCAGTGGGGAAGAGAATAAGACGGGGAAGAGAATAAAACAGAATAGAAGGGACAGCAGATCGGGGGAAGGGGTAATCAGAAGCAAGCACTTTTGTAGGGGGACAGGTCAAGTGAGAGAATGGAATAAATGGAGGGCAGGACAGGATAGAGGGAAATGTGGTTAGTCTTTTGCAACTTGACTGTTATAGAAGTGTTTTGCATGGCTACATATGTACGATCTATATTGAACTGCTTGCTTTCTTAATGAAGGTGGGTGGGGAGGAAGGGAAGGAGAGAATATGGGACTCAAAACTTTGAAAATAAGTTTTAAAAAAATTTTTTTTCCATGCAACTGGGAAATAAGATATATAGGCAGTGGGGGTATAGAAGTCTATCTTGTCCTACAGGAAAATAGCAGGGAGGAGGGATGAGAGAAGGGAGGGGATAGAAGGGAGGGCAGATTAAGGAAGGAGTGGTGGAATAATAGGAATGGGTATTGCATTTTGTCAAAAGCTTTTTCTTCATTATTTCTTCTTTTATAATCATATGGTATCTATTATTTTTGTTTTGATATGGTTAGTTATTTTTGTAGTTTTCCTAATAGTGAACCAGTTTTGCGTTCCTGGTATAAATCCCACCTGGTCATAGTGCATGATCTTTGTGACATATTATTGTAACATCCTTGCTAGTATTGTATTTATTTTTATTTGCATCAATATTAATTAGGGAAGTCACGATCTCAAGTATTAGACTTTTTTTTGCCATGCTGTTTACACAGCTATTTCTGGGGGTCTGTAGATTTTTTTTTTTGCATTTTTTTGGAGGGCAATTGGGGTTAAGTAACTTGCCCAAGATTACACGGCTAGTTTTTTGTGTGGGTGTTAAGTGTCTGAGGCCGGAACCGAACTCAGGACCTCCTGACTCCGGGGCCAGCGCTTTACTCACTGCGCCACCTAGCCTCCCCTTGTCTGTAGATTTTTGATGCTTCCAAGGTGATGTGATCTAAGGGAGACATATCATAAGCGCTGTCTGGTTTTTAACTGGGAAGACCCTTGCTCCCTTGAAGTACTAATACTCCTCTCTGCCCTGAAACTACAACACAGAGCTGAGTAATGGGCAAGTGGGTTCCCAATCTTTTGACTGCAAACTCTTTTTACTGCTCTGGAACTGCAGCTCTGGAGTTGAATGGGCAATGGAATTGCCAAACAGTGCCCAGTCCTGTGTCCAGGGTTAGCATAGGGATTCCCTGTAATCTCTTTCTGACCAGGGGTCTAAATCACTTATCATCTTTGGGCTGAGAGCTCCTGAAATTGTTGTTGCGGCTGTTGTCACTGCCACCTCCAAGGCCCTCAATCAATGTTGCTGCCCCATAGGCTCCAGGCCAGTGCCACAGATCTTCCGTTCCAAACTCTTTAGTTATCTTGGGGTGGAAAAATGTCTCACTCCGACTTTTTATTGGCTCTGCCTCTCCAGAATTCAGTTTCAGACATTGTTTTAAAGGTTGTGGAGAGGAATGTTGGGAGTTTTTAGCTGGAATGATGATATTAACTCATAAATGAATAAACATGAACACTTTTTCCTCCTAATAATCATTCTTTGAGCCTCCACAACAGATTATAAATAGAGGAACATTTTCCTCCATATGTTTTATCTTTTTTCTAGTTAAAACAATTTTAAAAATTCTCTTTCCTATCCTCCTACCGCAATCTAATAAGGTTTTATTTATCTCTCTGAATATAAACTTTGTCTCATAGGTTTATTAGATAAGTATCAATATTAGTAGCTATGAAATTTATGAGCACTGCAACAATTCAAAAACTTATTCAAATATTTCAGCAATGTATGACCTGACTTGCACATAACTATTAACTGCAAACAAGTGCTGAGTCCTCAGTCCAACAAAGTTTATTTCTCTCAGGATGCACTCATAATTTCTGAAGAATTGTCTTTAGGGTGTCTTCGTAGAATAAGAATTAGCTCACTCAGTCTCTCAAGAAAGATGTTTTGTTAGTTCCCTTTGTTTCAGGTGCCATACCTTAATTTAGGCACTCATCACTTTTCACTCAATTAGCCTCTTTGTTGGTCTCCATGACTCAAATCTCTCAACACTTTAGTCTATCCTCCACACTGCTGTTCGAGTGATATTCCATAAGATCAAAGATGACCATTTAATTTTCCAGCTCATTACTAACTCCACTGACTTTCTTTTGCTTCTAAAATAAAGTATAAACTCCTTTGCTTAGTTTTACAAATGTTTCACAACCTTGCCCTTTCCAGACATATATTATTGCCCATTATACACTCCTCAATCTGACCAGTCTAGTTTTCTTTCTCTTCTTCCTATGCAACTCTTGGCTGTTACCTCAGACCTATAATGCACTCCCTCTTTCAACCTACCTGATAGAATCTCTCTCTTCAAGGTGCAGCTTACATGCCATCTTCTATATGAAATCTTTCCTAATCTCCACTACTGCTAGTGGCCTCTCTCACAAATTACCTTGTAAATATTTCATGTCTATTTGTTATATATCTACATATCTTCTTGTCGGTCCCATTTGAATGGACATTCCTTGTGAGGGTTTTTTCATTTATTGCTATTTATGTTCTTTGCACCTAGCACAGTCCCTAGCACACAATTAATACTTTTTTTTTGGTTTATTGATTTATTTGGCTTATTGAGCTATATTGAGACATAGCTTCCAGAATAAGGGGATACTAATTCCACTGTATCCTTATCAAAGCTTATCTTGAGCATTTTGTTTAGCTTAGTTATGGGTGCCACAGCTTAAAAATGATATTAACAAAGTAGAAAATGCCCAAAGGAGTTCAAACAGGATGGTGACGGGCCTTGAGTCTATGTTATATAAAGATTGGTTGGAAGAATTGTAGATATTTATTTAGCCTGGAGAAGATAGGATTCAGGGGGACATGACAACTGGGTCTAAGACAAATATATGAAGGATTATTATGTAGAAATACTACCCTTGTCCTGTTTGGCATCAGAGGGCAGAACCAGCAACAATAGATGGAATTTGAAGAGTCAAATTTCGGCTTATGGTTATCCTAACAATTAGAAAAAATACCTGTCATGTATTGCAGATTCCTGACATTGGTGGAGATGGGGGAAGTTGGAATAATCCTTTCTCCTCATTGCTATTTCCAGATTTTCATTCAACCTAAACTTACATCATTCAGTTACCTCTCCTTCTTTGAGGTCCATTTAATCCATATTTACCACCTGTCAATATTCTGGTAGCTATTAACTGCATAATTCCAGGACACTTTCCTTCCTTCCTTCCTCACTAAGTTGAATGCATAGCTCAGTGTCTGCTCCCTAACTCTGATCCTCATAAAAAGGGATTTCAACATAAATATTGATACTTTCTTAAATGCCCACCCTACCATTTCCTTAAACTTGTTCATTTTTTGAGACCTATTTCTTCACCTCATCTTAACAACAACAAAAAACCAGAGGTAGTCATGCCCCTTATCTTGCCACCATCTACAAGTTTTCTACTTCAACATTTATGAACTCTGAAATTCTCTTATCTGATCAGTCTATTGTCATTCTGCCTCTTTCTTTATTTTGCAACTTCAAACCCTGTTCTTTTTTCTCACTGTGACCTCCTGTTTTGTTTGAAAGATGCTCAAGTTCTTTCCCAGGTTATCACCCTTGCGCTTGCTACACTTTTCCTCCCCCATCTTGACCCCTTGTTAAACTATTTAAACTACACATCGTTCTCTTCTCTTGAGTCTCTTCTCTCTTTATCCTGTCTTGGAACGTGCCTTGTCAAGCCTCTGTCTTGGAGTACCCCTTTGTTCCTACTTATGTCCTGCTGAATAATGACAGAGAAAAACATAAAACTCTGCTGTAATGGACTGGATTCACTACAAGTTTTTGTTAAATAATCTCAACTGGGACATCAGTGTGGCAAAGACCAACTTTTCATACCTTTTAAATCATCTTACTGTTGCACTCACCACAGGAGTTTTTTTTAAACCTTTTCATCCTCCTTAATTTCTTCACAACTCTACTGCCTCCATCCTCTCAGTTGAGAACTTTGATTCATATCTCCCTTGGGGGAAAAACAGGCCTTTCACTGAGAGTTTTTTCTTACTCCCTCTTTATCTCATATCATTCATATGTCTTCTTTTCCCATGGTTTCACCTCAAGAGGTAACGCTTTTCCTTGCCAAGGCTAACCTTTTCCCATGTACAAGTGAACCCATTTCATCCTGTCTTTTACATCCCCTATTTACTGATTATTTTCTTGTTGCCTACAAACACACCCATATCTCCCATATCCTCAAAAGCTCTCACTTGGTCCATACATTTCTCTTAGCTATCATCCTGTTTCTCTCTCTTGCTTTTGTGACTACACTTCTTGAATATTGAGTATAGATGGTCTATACTCAAATATTGAGTATAGACTCCACTTCTTTCCCGACTTCCAGACTCATCATTCCACCAAAACTTCTCTCTCCAGTTCCAGTGACCTCTTAGTTGCCAAATCTAATGGCCTTTTAAAATAAAAGTCTAGATCTTTTTTTCATAAATTAATTTCATAAATTATTTTTAGTTTTTAATGTCCACTTTCATAAGTTTTAAATTTTCTCTCCCTTCCTTCCCTCTCCCCTCCCCAAGACAGCATGCAATCTGATATAGGCTCTACATATACATTCTTATTAACTATATTTTCACATTAGTCATGTTGTATTGAAGAATTACAACAAATGGGAGGAACCATGAGAAAGAAAAAAACAAAACAAAACAAAACAAAAAGAGAGAGCAGATAGTATGCTTCAATTTTCATTCAGACTCAGTATTTCTTTCTCTGGATGTGGATGGCATTTTCCATCATGAGTCTTTTGGAGTTGTTTTAGATCCTTGCATTGCTGAGAAGTCTAATGGCCTTTTATCAGTCCTTTTCCTCCTTGACTTCTTTGTGGCCTTAGGCACTGTCACACACCCTCTTCTTGATTGTCTCTTCTTTCTTAGGTTTCTGTGATGTTTCTTTGCCTGCCTGTCTAATTTGACCTTCTCACTCTCATTTGCTGAATCTTCTTCAAAATCATAACCAATAACCTTCGCTGTGCCAAAGACCTGTTCTGGACCCTCTTCTCTTCATCCTCTATACAATTTTGCTTGATGATCTCATTAGCTTCTATGGATTCAATGATCATTTGAATGATTCCAAAATCTACTTATCCAAGCCCTAATCTCTTTCTTAATATTCGTTCTTGAATCTAATAGTGCCTATTAGGCATTTTGAACTGGATGTCCTGTAGAGATCTTGAATACTTGTCCAAGAGGGGATTTATTGTCTTTTCCCCAAAGCCCTCCCTGCTTACTTGCTTTCTTATTTCTGTCATTAGTACCATCTTCCTTCTAATCATCAGGGCTCCCAACCTAGGCATCATCCTCAACCACTCTCTTTCACCCCCAAATATTCAGTCTTTTCCCAAGTTCTTATTACTCCACTTCACAAAATTGTTTATACCCTTTTTCTCTTCCTGCTCTGACACCATCATATGGATTAGAGAGGAGAAGAACATGAGAAAGTTAGACCTTTAAGGAGGATATTGAAATTGAGTGGGCTAGATGGATGAACTAGGGTGGTTATTATTTAAGTGGAGAAATGAGTTCAAATCTGTTTGATGTTGTGTGGTTAGGATTAATAAAACTTTCCAACTTATTGGATATATGGGGTAAGAAAATGTATTTCCTACTCTCTGTTCTGTCTCTCTTCTATTTTTGTTTGCAGTTTATAAGTAATATTTATAATTCTTTAAAGATTTGATAAAATAGATTAAGAGATATTAATACTTATCTTTCAAGACTCAAGTGCTTGTATCCTCTATGAAGCCTTCCCTTATCTCTTTTTCTCTAGTTTGAGGGCCCTCTCCCTTTCAGACTTGTCATAGTACTTTACTTGCATCATCTACTTTGCATTTATCCCACTTTTCCATGTATCATAGTTATTTGCACATAGACTTTTTCCCCCTGCAATTAGATTATAAGCTTCTTGAGAAAATATTTGTGTCATATCTAACTTTATATCCCCAGAACCTAGAATACTGAGTGTAACAAGATTTTAATAAATATTTGTTGAATTGATTTAATTGGTATTTAGGAATTATTAAAAATATATTTATAACTTTAACTATGATATTTACCACTACAAATTATATATTTATGGATATGTGATTCATTGATTCCTATAAAAATATAGATTAGAGACATAATGTTCAAAGAGATGCATAAAACTGGAAATTTCCTAAGTTCTAAGTTTAAATAATAATCAAAAAGTAATAAATATTTTATGAGGTATTGTGAAAATGCTACCGTGTAGAGAAACTTACATTTTGCAAATGCAAAATTTATACATATCTAGCTAACAAATTTATTTCTGTAAATTTTTAAAAAGTCATCATGTCATAGAAGTAGCTTGTCTTGCTTTGTGATGAAGAGGTTGCTATGGTGAATTCACATATTTTATTCAGTCCTGTACAGCAAATAGACATTGCAACTGACCCAGATAGTGCACTAAGGCATTAAGACTATGTCAGCATTTCTATTATAAATATTTGTTTTCAACTGTTTTTAACTTGGAAAATTTTAACTGCATGTTAAGAATATCGCTAGCTTTATAATCTTAGGCTAGCGACTTCACTTGTACAGTCCTCTTTTTCCTCATCTGCAAAAGGCTGACATGATTTCTGAGGTACCTTACAGATCTTACATTCTATGATAATAGGTCGTATTTGTATAATTTTAAGATTTACAAAGCCTTCTTCTTAAAGGCATTTATAATCCCCATTTAACAAATGAGAAAACTGAGGCTTAGATGAGTTAACTTTCTCATAGTCAAACAATAAATGTTATAATCATGGTTTGACCTGAAGTTAAGACTTTCAATGGATTTCCCCCCTCACAAACAACCCGGCTCTTTCATATGATTGTTTAGGATTTTTAGCACAAACACAGCTGTTGCCTGAATGGTGCCTGCACAGAAACATAGACACACCAAAGGAAGGTAACCCTGACTGGGAAACCTGCTTATTTTTACAATGGCAAAATTCAGGGGAATTTTTTTTAAATCTTTTTTTTTCTGGGGAGGGAGATGAGTTTAAACTTATAAGAATGCTTGATGAAACCTTAGAATTGGGAATTAGTTATTTGATAAATGATAATTTAACAGTTTTGGTTACTAGGAAAGACATTTAACAATCTAAAAGCTATTTATAGACCATTCTCCTAATGATATAGTCATTAGTGAATGACTGCATCAAAAAAATGTGTTCTGTATAAATAATGATGTTTAGTGCTCATGCACTCAAGATACCAAACAGTTTTAATTGTGAAAATAAGAAATTGCTTCAGAAACCTTATGCAATAGGATCGAACCAGTTTTGGTCTTTTCTTAAGAAGCAATTGTATTTCATTTTGTTGTCCTTGCCCAACACAGGTATAGACTTATTTAAAAATTGTAGAAAATTATTCTGGAATATTTTCAGGGTTTGTGATATGAAAGAGTGACTTCAGATAATACTTAGCTTTGAAAGAAAATAATTTTTTTCTTCCTTTTATATAAAGGTTGCATACTACTGAAGCAAATAACACCCGCCCATTTTTGTTCTCTGCAATCTTATGTGCTAAGATAATATTCATACACTTTTCAAATATTCATGTATATTCCTCAGTAAGCATATAGAATTGAGTATGTTAAGCCTGGAAAGCACAAAACTTGGGGAGGGGGAGCTAAAGGATTATTATGTGGAAGAAAGTTTGGACTTGCTCTGTTTAGTTCTAGAGGGCAGAGCTAGGAAAAGAGGGCATAATTACATTCCAGTTTCATGTAAGGAAATGCTTTCTAGACATTAAGAGTCTTGCAAAAGTGTCATAGATTGTCCCAAGGGGTAGTGGATTCCTCCTCAATGTGGTGGTCAACCATTTGTTGGGGAGTATTCTTGTTTAGGCACTGATTAGATTAGATTTTATCTAAGGACCCTTTCACATATGAGACTGTTGATTATTGTTTTGTGTATATGAAGAAAAAAACAGTTTATTTCTGTAAATGAAATAAAATAAAACTTATAGCAATTATAGGCACCCCACCTATGTTGACCTCATTTAGTTAGATGATGTATTGGTGTTGTGTTATGAGAATGTTCATTTTGTCTTAGAGTAATAAATTTCTAAGTCCTTCAATGAGTTAAGTATAAGCAAGAAGTCTTATACCATGAGGGACATGTTTGAGACAAGACAGCAAACAAGCAAAGAAAAAGATCGATGAGGGTCCACCTATATTCTCAGCTGCTCCTCTCAGCCTTCCTTTCTCTCATATTCTACACTATACATACTGCTTGAATCATTTTATTCCAAAGATTAGGAATTTATTGTGGGAACTGTTTTTGTTAGAGTATATTCTACCTGACACCAGAAAAACTAGTAGAAAAGGGAAAAACATTGTTAGACATTCATGTCTACATAGCATCATGTAATTCACTTGACTGGATTTTTTTTTCATTTTTTCAAATGCTTTATTAACTTCTGATTTACATCATTTATTTCCACCAGATTTTGAGTTACAAATTTTCTCCCCATTTTCCCCCTACTCACCTCTCCCAAAATAGCAGTCCCACAAGATACCCCCTCCTATAATCTGCTCTCTCCCGTATCTTCTCCCATACCCCCTTCGACTTTTCCAGTAGGTCATGGTAGATCTCTATGCACCAGTGCCTGTATATCTTATTTCCTAATTACATGTAAAATAGCATTAATAATAGTATATACACATATATATTTGAACATTTGATTTTGAAACTTTGAATTCCAGATTCATTCCCTTCCTTCCTTGTCACCCATCCTTACTGGGAAGATAAGCAATTCAGTATAGGTTGTACTTGTGTAGCTAATGCAAAACATTACCATAGTAGATATATTGTAAAAGACTGACTATATTTCCCTCCCTTCTATCCAATCTCCCACTTGTTCTATTCTCTACTTTGATCCCATCTCTTTTCAAAAGTGGGTGCTTCTAACTTCCCTCTCCCCCAGCCTGCCCTCCCTTCCATCATACCCTCTCTCATCCCCTTCCCCCCCACTCTCCTGTAGGGTGAGATACCCTATTTAGTGTGTATGTCATTCCCTCCTAGACCCAAATTCAATGAGAATAAGGTTAACCCATTCTCTTTTACCTTCCTATTCTTCCCCTCCATTGTAACCATTTTCCCTTGCCTCTTCTATATAAGATAGTCTCTCCCCATCTTCTCTCATTATATTCCTTTCTCACCTTTTAATTTCACCTTTTAAGTATCTTCCCTTCCTATTAAATTGGTCCTGTGCCCTCTATCTGTGTATACCTGTAAACATATATACACACATTCACATATGCATTCATATGCCCATATACCCTTTGATATATATTTTTATTCCCCTCAACTATTTTCATGCTGAGAAAAGTTTTATCAGTTACAAACATTTTTCCATGTAGGAATGTTAATAGTTCAACTTTGATTAAGTTCCTTATGATTTCTTTTCCCTGTTTACCTTCTCATGCTTCTTGTATCTGAATGTCAAATTTTCTATTCAACTCTGTTTTTTTCATCAAGAATGCTTGAAAGTCCTCTATTCCATGGAATGACCACATTTTCCCCTGAAACATGATAGTCAGTTTTGCTGGGTAGGAGATTCTTGGTTTTAATCCTAGCTCCTTTGACCTCCAGAATATCATATTCCAAGCCCTTCAATCCCTCAGTGTAGAAGCTGCCAGACCCTGAGTTATCCTGATTGTGTTACCACAATATTCAAATTGTTTCTTCCTGGCTGCTTGTAATATTCTCTCATTGGTTTGTGAATTTCTGAACCTTGCTATAATATTCCTAGGAGTTTTCTTTCTGGGATCTTTTTCAGGAGGTGATCAGTGGATTCTTTCAACCTCTATTTTGCCCTCTGGTTCTAAAACATCAGGGCAATTTTCCTTGAGAATTTCTTGGAGGATGATTTCTAGGTTCTTTCTTTGATCATGGCTTTCAGGTAGTCCAATAGTTTTTAAATTATCTCTCCTGGATCTATTTTCCAGGTCAGTGGTTTTTTCAATGAGATATTTCACATTGCCTTCTATTCTCTCATTTGTTTGAATCTGTTTAACAGTATCTTGATTTCTCATAAAGTCATTAGCTTCCCTTTACTCCAATCTAATTCTGAAGCAATGATTCTCCTCAGTGAGCTTTTGAGATTCTTTTTCCTTCTGGCAAATTCGGCTTTTTAAGGCATTCTTCTCCTCATTGCCTTTTTGAGCCTCTTTTGCCATTTGAGTTAGTCTATTTTTTAAGGTGTTATTTTCCTCAGTCAGGCTGTTGATTCTCATTTCATAATTTTCTTGCATTGTTCTCATTTCTCTTCCCAATTTTTCCTCCACTTCTCTTATCTGCTTCTTAAGGTCCTCTATGGCCTGTAACCAGCTTGTATTTTTCTTTGAAGCTTTTGTTGCAGGAGTTCTGACTTCACTGTCTTCCTCCTGTTCCATGCTTTGATCCTTTTTGTCCCCCAAATAGGAGTCTGATGTTGGATTCTTCTGTTTGCTTTGCTTCCTTTGCCTAGTCATGTCTCCACTCAGTCACTTGACCCCTGGGCTTTTTGCCACAGTAGGACTCTGCCACCAGACTGGGGAGCTTCATTCCAAAAGCTGGGGTTTTCTCAGCTGCTAGAGGTATTAGTTGGGTGCCCTCTCTGAGGTTTCCACATGCTCTGGCAAGCTGGTCACACACTCCAGGACCTCCACCCTAGACTGCAATCCAGATCCAAGCAAGTTAAAGCAAGAGCGATGACCCCTCAGACTAGTCGCTTGGTCCCCCTACAGTCTGCAGACCAGGAGTTGAAGCTGCCACTTGGCAATGGCTGCGTGGCAGCCCTCAGTGGCTTCTTGCCCCAGGGGCAAAAGCAGATGCACCCCAAAGTATTGGTCCCAAAGTCCATACTGCACTAACCTCTCACTTTGTCCTTCGTGTCTATGTGTTGATGAATCTGGAAACAGCCACAGCTGCTGGTGATCTGGAGTCCTTCCAGCAGGTGGTTTGTCAGGCTGTACTGTAACACCAAGGAAAGGCAACTTCCCAAGGTTCAGAATACCAGCATAGGTGCTCTCCATTTTATTCAGTGACAAACCAAGAACAGAGAAGATCAAAACATGACATCATTCCAAATATAGCATTTACTAAGCGTGATTAAATAATCTCCAAGTACTACCCCACCCCAGGACCTTCTAATCATTCAATCAATTACAAAGTCTCTGTTCTAAATACTTCTCCACCCCTAGGCTATACCTTAATTTAATCCACCACAAAGCCCCTCTTCTCAAATGGAGATTAGTTTCCAAACATAAGGTCAAAAGTTCCCCACCCCTGGATCACAATTGAATCTACCCCAGAGTTACATCAAGTTTAAACACAGCACTTAATACCCAAATGGAGGTCTTTTCTTCATCTTGACA
>NW_027185867.1:2808070-2833463 GCF_028583685.1 Petaurus breviceps papuanus | reverse complement strand
ACAAGCCTCCCACCCCAAGCTCCAGGTGCACTTTAGCCTAGGGGCAGTGTAATGTAATGCCAAAAGAAAGGCAACTTCCCAGGTTCAAAATACCAGCATAGGTGCTCTCTATTTTATTCAGTGACAAACCAAGAACAGAGAAGATCAAAACATGACATCATTCAAAATACAGCATTTACTAAGTGTGATTAAATAATCTCCAAGGACTACCCCACCCCAGGACCTTCCAATCATTCAATCAATTACAAAGTTCCTGTTCTAAATACTTCTCCACCCCTAGGCTATACCTTAATTAAGTCCACCACAAAGCCCCTCTTCTCAAATGGAGATTAGTTTCCAAACATAAGGTCAAAAGTTCCCCGCCCCTGGATCACAATTGAATCTACCCCAGAGTTACATCAAGTTTAAACACAGCACTTAATACCCAAATGGAGCTCTTTTCTTCATCTTGACACGAGGCAAGTTCTCAGCAATCTTAGTTCCTGGGGAGACAAGGCTTAGCAAGGCCATAAGATACATTGCCAGTCCCTTCATGAATTTATCCTCTGTCTGTAGAACAGTCCTAGAACCCCTGAACACATTAGCAAGCCCTCTCCCAGGATTTCTGTAAACATACAACAAGAAAATCCTTCTTCAGGGCTTCTGAACCAACAGAAAGGCTCCCAGACCCCTGCAACAACAGCACTGTCCTTCACCAGTGGACAGTATTCACTCTGTCTGCAGGACAGTCTCCAGACCCCTGCAACAACAGCACTGTCCTTCACCAGTGGACAGTATTCACTCTCTGTCTGCAGGACAGTCTCAGGGCTTCTTAGTGAACAGCCAGGTTCCAGGACTTCTTCAACAAAAGGACTGTCTTTCAGCAGTGGACAAATCTGGCAAAATAACATCAAAACAGACAGACAAAGTACCAGCAAAACAGCCATGTCTCCTCAGTCCTTGGCAGCTCAGGGGGCAGGTCTCAAAAGTCCAGGGCAATTCAAAGCGGCCACCAGCAATTCTCTTAGTCTCTCTCTCTCCACGAGGTGCTGCTTCCAAAAAGATCTTCCGCCTCTCTCTTGTCTCTCCAAATCTACGTCACCAGCTCCTACCAGTTCAGGACTTTCTTTTCACATCAACAAGCCCATCCCACAGGTGGGATTAACAAGCTCTGGGTTTTAATACAATCAATTTGAAAACCAAGCCAATACAGGGGAATCTTTAATTGCCATTACTATCACACAGGCCCATTCTGGGGCTAAAACCTCTGGCTACTGAGGGGCTGGGGTCAGCTCCCAGAGCACTGTGCTGGCCAATTGCTACCGGGCTGTCCTCAGAGGGAGGTTAGCTTCTTTGTGTCATTTGGTGGGTTCTGAAGCTCCAAAGTTTGTTCAGAATCCCCTTTTACATGAATTGGAGGTGGTAGGAGCCGGAGCTGCTCAGGGGTCCTGTTTCTACTCTGCTATCTTGACCTCTTGACTGGAATTTTATAAAATTGAACTGACTTTTCATATAATTTTTTTGTTATGAGGAGTGAAATAGTCACATAGAATTTTAGAACTCAAAGGAACCTTAGAAGTTATTCTTAATCCAATTTTGCCCCTCCCCCTTCCTCCTTTTATTTTACAGATGATGAGATAAAACTCAGAGGACATCCACCAAAGTGATTTTCCTAAAGTGCAGGTCTGACCATGTCACCTCCCTACTCAATAAACTTCAGTGATTTTCTATTGATTTTAGGATCAAACATAAAGTGTTGTATTTGGCATTCAAAGACCTTCATGATCTAGCTTTTTCCTGCCTTTCCAGTCTTCTTACACCTTAGTCCCCCATACATACTCTATGATTCAGTGACATTGGCCTCCTGGTTTTTCTATGTAAAGGACATACCATCTCTTGATTTCTCTGGCTGTTTGTTGCACCTGGAATGCTCTCCCTTCTCTACTCCAACTACTGACCTCCCTGACTTCTTTAAGGCCCAATTAATACCTCATCTTTTACAGAAAGCGTTCCTCAATACCCCTTAATTCTTGTTCCTTGTCTCTGTTAATTATTTACTGTTTATCCTGTATATTTCTTGCTTTGTATATGTTTGCTTATATGTTGCTTCTACCATTAGAATGTAAACTCCCTGAGGGTAGGAATTATTTTTTGTCTCTTTTGTATCCTCATTGCTTAGCATTGTGGATGACACATAGTAAGCCATAAATAAAATAAATGTATATTGATTGCTTTCTCATCTTTTGTTATCCAACCAAAATTATGTACTATATTCTGTAGGTTTGTTTTGTCCCTCCTCACCTTTGCCCCATTTCTTCAAGATGCAGCTCAAACACTACCTTCTATGTGAAGCCTTCTTAATCTGTTCCTCTCCCCCTGTCCCAACAACTAGTACCTTCCCTCTGAAACAGCCATATATTTAACTACTTTGTATTTATTCTCTTCATATTCATTATGTAATTATGATGTGTATATCTATATCTACTTGTCTCCCTCATTGGAATGTAAATTCAATGTAAGGATTTTATACAAATGTCTTCCTTGCGTTTGTATTCCCAGTACCTAGCACAGTGTGTGACACTTAATAATTAAATATTATTAATTTATTGATGTTTATGTACTAACTTATTTTACTGAACAGAATAGCAATGCATGAATTAGACTAATTGGAAGCTATTTAAAGAAATTTAGGGTTTAATTCTTAGCCATGCAGTTTCTCTATCTCTATCATCTATGTAATATGTGATTTCATAACAGGAATGTTCCAAGGGTGGGGCTCCAGTTGGCTAGACCCCCATTGTATCTATATCTATGTCAATATCTATATGATTGACATCTATATCCAGATCTTCTATGTCATTTGTATATCACCTTCCTTCCCCACTATATTTTTCTCCCTTCTAGAGAACCCCCTGAAAATGAGGGAGAAAAAGCAATTTAACAAAACTAAACACCACATTAATTGATTCTGACAATACATATACTGTATTGAATATGAACATCTTCCATCTCTGTAAAGATAAGAGAAAGGTGCGTTCTTATTTATTGGGGACCAAGCTTAGTCAAAGCATTCAGTTTCAATTTTTTTTTTGTTCTTTCCATTTACATTGTTGCCCCTGCATGATTTGTTTTTTTGGATTTTCTTTGTAATAGTTCATAGGTCTTCCGATGCTTTTTGTATCAACCATTTCTGATCGCATTGTAATATTTTGTACATTTATATAAGACAGTTTAGTAAACTCCTAAGTGATTGACATCTATTTTGTTTTCACTTTGAAGAGTAAGGGGAATTGAACCAGACCTGTGATTTCATTGGCATAGTAAACTCCTGGTGAGGAAGCCTCCTCAAACAATGCAGGTTCACCCACTTTTCAGATTATTTTCTCCAAGAGTTACTTGGGAAAATAAGAAGTTAAGTGAGTTGTCCATAATCACATAGCCATGTGTGGATTTTTCCAGTCTCAGAGTCTGATTCCCTCTAAAGTGCTGCTATGCATGTTCTTCTGTATGTTGGGCTTTTCATCTTTTACCTCCTTGGGTTTTATGCTTATCAGTGAGATTTCTGAATCAAAGGATATGAACATTCAAGTCACATCCTTAAATATTGCTTTCCAGAATGGCTGCATCAATTTATTGTTCCAATGACAATGTATTAGTGTTCCTGTCTTTTCATAACCCTTCTAACATGGATAAATTTCCATTTGGCAATTTGTTGAATGTGAGGTGAAACCTCAAAATGGTTTTGAAGTGCATTTTCTCTCCTTATTTGTGATTTGGAGCAATCTTTTATATTGCTGTGAATGGTTTGGTAGTTCTTTTTGCAACTGTTTCTTATACCTCTGAACACATATTCTCTGGGGATTGGTTTTTGGTTTTGAATATTTGGGTTAATTCCCCATATCCCTTGGTTTGCACACATTTATGAGAGACATTTGGTGCATAGATTTTCTTTTCTCAATCCATTATTTCTCTTTTTATCCTAGTTGCATTGATTTTCTTCATGCAAAGACTTTTTTAGTTTCTCCTTCAATCCTCTTGAACTTCAAATAGAATCATAACTAATCTTGTTTATGAGGATATATATCTAATTCCTTGGAGGCAGCATGAAAATATTTTTGAAAATACATTCAAGGGATATATAGCAAAAACATGTGTGTTGACTTTAGGCTCACATTTAATTGCAACACTATTTGAAAGACTGAATTCTTACCCTTGTATAGCCAGCCTATGTTTATTATATATTTGTAAAACCCAAAGGAGAGAGAAATAGTATAACACGGCCCAATCACATTTCTGTTGCCTTCAATTCAGTTTAAATACTTCAAATGTGATAGCATGTAACCTGAATGGAGTTTGAACAAATGCAATTGCATCCTTTGTGTATAAACTTTCATGTTTAGTGCAAATGAAAATAAGAAGTTCCAGAGGACCTATGTCATATTTCAGACAAACAAGCAAACTTGGACGTAAACTTAGCTCCGTGAAAGTTCACTGAGAAACTCAACATAGTTTCATTTATAGTAGAATATGTAATTCATGTAAAAATTTTGGGATTGGAAAATGCCTCATGTCTTGGTTTTGCTTTCTTCTTTGTATCTTCTTTCTTTTTTGTATCTTCACTGATAATACCAACCTGCCCTGCTCCTGCCCCAAAGAAAACAGACATACACACATGCATACACACACACACTCACATATACACACACTAGCCCCATTAAGTTCATTAACATGTTTAAATAGTGGCTTTGGAAAAGCAGTGGGGAGCAAATATGTACCATGGCACCCTGTAGCTTTAACTCTCGGGTTAATATTAAACATCCATTGCAAAGGATGTCTTGTTATAAGGCTGTTTTCTCAGATTTCATGGGTCATGGCCACAACTTGTCAGTCACATTCTCCGACCCCCCATTTTACAATGTGGAAATCAACTATTTGACAAATCAATTCTTTGAATGAACAGCAACAATTTATGATATAACAAAATGTGCTGAAATTCATTGAGCTCTTTTAAATAAATGGAATAGATGAAGCAAGAGTTTTAAATGATTTCTTTTCATAGTCACTTGATAAAAACTGATAAAAGTGAGCAAATTGTTAAACACTTATACAGCAGAATATTTATGAAATGAGAATAATGGGCTGATCTTGAAAGGCCTAGAAATCAGGAGACCTGAATTCTATTTTTAATTATCCTTATGTGTGCGACATCAGGAAAATCACTTACATGATTTACATTTTACCAAGATGCTTACCTCATGATAACTTTATTATGTAGATGCTGCAAGTATCTATTAATTTGTATTTAAAATATTTATTTGTCATTCTTATTGTGAAGAGCACTGTGTTAGGCACTAAATGAGATGCAAAATTTAGATCATGCATTATTTGTCCTCATTAAGGCTACTATCTAGTCAGACATTTGATACAACTAGAGATAATTATAATAAAAAAGACACATCTTATATGAATTAGAGAATTTTGTGAGATGAAATTCTATGTGAAACCCAAGGGGTGGGATTCATAATAAATTTGGCAAAGCTTCATGGAGTAGATGGCATTTGAGTAGACCAGATCAATAAAAGAAAGTCACAAATAGAGGAAAATGTGAGTAAAAGAATAGAAACAGAAAATCACATGGAATATTCAGGGCACACAGTTTAGATACATTTTGTCCATCATCTAGAGCATGTGGAGAGCATGTCACGTGTGGAGAGCATGTCACATGTGGAGAGCTCTAAATGCCAAGCAAAAGAGCTTCAGCTTTACTTAACAGGCTATTGAGAATTACTTATGATCTTTTTGTAGAGAAGTGATGTGATAAGATTATTTCATAAAATAGATGATTCTGTCAGTGGTTTGAAGGATTGACTGAAGTGAAGAGGGAGTGGAAGTAGGAACACTCATTAGGAAGCTATTGAAATAGTCCTAGCAAGTAATAATTAGAGTATGTAATAGAATGGTGATTGAAGAGATACCCAAGAGGGGATGGGCATAAGAAATTTTACAGAAATAAAAGGAACATAACTGGGTGATCAATTGGAAATACGATTTAAGGGAGAGAAGAAAAGACAATGACAACTGGGTGGCATTTCTCATAAAAAATTAAAGTAGAAGATTTTGGGGGAAAAAAACTTTAGAAATATTGAGTCTAAAATGTTAGTTGGATATGCAGTTTAAAATGTTCTGCAGGCAAATGGGTAATTGAGTTTGGCGCTTGGAAGACATGTTGAGACTGAACACAAATATTTTGGCATTATCTTTATAAATTATAGTTGATATCATGGGATTAAATGGGATTGATCAGAGAAAATATATAGAGAAAGCTTCTGTGCAAGAGGCACAAAGCACCCATCAGAAGGAAGACAATTAAACAGAGAAGGAATAGTGAGAGAGGAAGAGAACCAGCAAAATATGACAAGGAAAGGGTGGATAGAATGGATGAAGTATCAGTATGAAAAATGAAAAAAAAATTGACACCCAAGGAGGAATAAAGAAAATTATTCAAAAATATTTTGCCAAATTATATTCAACAAAACTGACAAATTGAAAGAAATGGATGACTATTTATAACTTTATTAAATTTCCATGTTAGCAAAATGAGAAATAGAAAATTAAAATGATCCAATCTAAGAAAAATAAATTGGAAAAACTTTTAAATAAGAATCAAAAGGGAAAAAATACCACAGATGCAAAAATTATATTAAACATTCAAGGAATAATTGATCTCAATATTAAACAAATTGTTTGAAAATGTACAAAAGTGATACTTTATAAAATTCTATCTATTATACAAATATTGAATATTACTAATGAGGTAAATTGTAAATTTACAATTTTTTACAATTTAAATTTACAATATTAAGAAAACTATAAACATGATAAATCATATTAACAACTAGAACAGCAAAAATCATATCCTCATATTAAGAGATGCACAAAAAGCTTTTGACAAGGTACAATACTCATTTCTATAAAAAATTAGATATAGTTCTAAAAATGCTAGCTCTATCAATAGCACAAGGAAAAGAAACTGAGAGGTAAACATAAAAAAACCCACAATTATTGCTTTTGCAAGATGATAGGATAATTTACTTCAAGAATTCCAGAAAGTACAATAAACAATAAGTTCAGTAAAGTGGCAACATATAAAATAAATCTGCATAAATCATCAGTGTTTGTGTATTACCAAGACCCAGCAGGAAGGGATAAAAAGAAAAATTCCATGAAAAAATGATCACAAAATTATGATATACTCAGGAGTTAATCTATTAAGATCTAACAAAGAAAAAAACAGAAAAAGCACATGGGAATATAATTACTGTTCCTCAAACCTAGAATTTATTCCCTACCCCACTCTGCCTCATAGAATTCCTTTTCCCTTCAAGAAAAAGCTCATCTCAACATCTCCATGAAGCCTTTCCCATTTTTCTTACCTGCTAGTGTCTTCTTTCCATAACTACCATTATTCAACCATTTGCATTTATTTTGTATATATTTATTCTGCATGTTTTATATGTTATGTGTTATCTTACTCAATATAATGTAGCTTTCTTGAGAGTAGAGCTTGCTTCATTTTGTTTTTTAAAAAACTGTACAGCTTATGCCCAACATAGTACCTGGAACATAGGTGCTAAACAAATTCTTGTTGATATATATGTATATGTATATGTGTCTTAAAATGTCAGTTGAAATACAATTCTGTTAACTGAGGAAATATGCACCTTTGGTAGCATCCCTCCTCTAGGATCTCACCCTTGAAATCACCTCCTATCTCTTGCAAATCCATAATCCCTATCTCTGTTGGCTGCTACCCATCTACATGCAAACATGCACTGGTATCCCCAGTACTAAAAAACCAAACCAAACCAAGTCAAAATACCTATAAAACCAAAATCTTTCCCTTGGCCTTTTCACTCCATATATTTCACATTTCATCTCTGTCCTAATCTCTACCACTAAATTTTTCTAAAAAGTCTATCCCTGATTACTCAGCTCATCACCCAATTCAACACCTTACCACATTACAATCTGGTTTATATCACCATAATTTTACTGAAATTTCCCTTTCTAAGGACACCAATGATTTCCTAAATTCCCAGATCCCAATAATCTTTGCTCATTCATTTTCCATTTTGGTATTTTTCTTTAAATGTTTTTTTTTAATTAATAAAACTTTTTTCTCTCTCTTCCCTGCCTGTGTGATATGTATACACACATATGCATGTAAGTGTGTATGTATATCTATAGATATCCGTTTGCCTAAACAAAATATGTGTAGAAAAGCAAAACAAATTTCAGTATTAGCCAGGGGTGTGTGTGTATATGTGTGTGTGTGTGTGTGTGTGTGTGTGTGAATGTATATCTCATTCTATATTTTGGGATCACTACTTCCCTGTCAAATGGAGAGTAATTTTCCAGATTAATTATAAGTCTTGTGGAATTATGGTTGGTCATTACCTTGGTCAGAATTCTTTAGTTTTTCCAAATGGTTTGACTTCATAATGTTGTTACATAAATTATTCTCAGGGTTCTCCTCACTCGATTCTGCATTTGTTAATATAAACCTTCCCAGGCTTTTGTAATTTGATCTTTTTCCTTTTTCTTTGATCTCTTTGGTCCATAGACCTAGAAGTGGTATCACTGGGTCAAAAGGGACCCCCAATTTAATAACTTTTTTGCATAGTTCTAAACTGCTTTCGAGAATAGCTGCAACAATTTATGTCTCCACTAATGATGTATGAATGTACCTCTTTTTCCACAGTCCCATTTGTCATATGCAGTAATCTGGTGGGTGTAAGATGGAACTTTAGAGTTTCTTTAATATGAATTTTTCTTATTAATGATTTATAACATTTTTCATATATTTGTTGATAGCTTGACTTTTTTTACTTTGAAAACTGCTTTTGACTATCAACCGGGGAATGGTTATTGCTGTTATAAGTTGGAGTTAATTTCATATATGTCTTTGAAATGAAAAATTTGCTGCAGAGAGTTTTCCTCCAGTCATCTGTTTATCTTATAATTTTGACTGCACTGGGTTTGTTTGTTCAAAAACTCTTAAATTTTATGTAATCATAATTATCTGTTTTACCTTCTGTCTCTTCTTTGGTCATGAATACTTCCCCTATCCACTGGTAGGAAAGATAATTTCTTTCTTGGTTTGTTTAATTTGCTTATTATGTCATTTTTTATGTCTAATTCATTAATCCATTTAGAGCTTAACTTGGTATATTATATGGGGTGTTTGTCAGAATCTAAATGTTTGTGAGATTGCTTTCCAGTTTTCCCATCAGTTTTTGTCAAATACTGTGTCCTTAACCCCCTGGAGTCTTTGGATATATCAAACTCTAGGCTATTAGGTTAATTTGCTTCTCTATCATATAATCTATACCACTAATTGATGTCTATATCTCTTAACTAGTACCAAATAATAATTGTAATTATTATTGCTTTAAAATACTTTGAGATATACTACTTCTGGATCTCCTGTCTTCCCACTTTTTTTCATTGTTTCCCTTGAGATTCTTGACCTTCAGATGAATTTTTATTACTATTTGATTTGATCCTATAAAGTAATCCTTTCATAATTACTGAAAGTAAATTAATTTAGGTAATGTTTTAATTTTTATTATGTTAACTTAGCCCACTCATAAGCAAATGAAATTTCTCCAGTTATTTTTATTTGTCTTCATGTTCATCATGTGATTGTATTCATACAGTTCCTATGGTATATTTTTAATACATTTTATTGCTATTTTAAATGGAATTTCTCTTTAGATTTGTTCCTGCTGTATTCTGTTGGTAATATACAGAAAAGTGGTGATATATATGCATTTAATGTATGCCCTGAAATTTTGTTGGAGTTGTTCATAATTTCATTTACTTTTTTAGTTGACTTTCTAGGATTGTCTAAGTAAACACATTGATGAATACATTCATCTATACTTTTACTGATGAAAGTTCTTAAAGAAACTGCTTTTTCAGGATCCTAAAAATGTCTCTATATTGACTCACTTGCCACTGATGAATGTATGTGCATCGTCAATAGATAATTATTATTTCTGATTTGTTCTCCAACCTACCAATTCTTTAGGATTAAAATATATAGTCTCTAATTTGGAACACTTTCTTCAATGGTCTTTTATTAAACATAGTTTTTACTGCATTCTGATTAGTAAAGAATATGTTTTTCTTAATTCACATGCTTAATTCACAAAGCATGAGAAGACTTCCCCTAGTGTAATGGGAAGGATGAGAATAATTTGCTCCAGCAGCCATGAAGGCAGCTGAAGTAGGTATTGTGGAGTGCTTAGAGCTTGGTTAGACATTGAAGATGTCAAGCTCATGAACTCCATCTTAAGCCATCACCAGTCGTCTTGATTCTGTCCTGCTACTGGAGTGTGATGATTTTGGAGCAGAGAGTGAGGCTGACAACTTAGTGCAACTCTGCCTCACTTAAATCCAATTTATGTATGAATTAAAAGACATCACCCATTGGCATAGTGATGTCATTTTTGGTCCCCTTCGAGAGTGAAGGACAACAACCAACCAACCAACTTTCTTAATTTATTTGTGAGGCTTTAACACTTCAGTACATGTGTGGTTTATGCAAAGATGCAAAATAGTACTGTGAAATATGTATACTCCTTTTGATGCCAGTTCAATAATTGCCAGAGATCTAGCATATCTTTTTTAAAATTCTAATTATGTACTTAAATTTATTTCTCTTCTCTTCTCTTCTCTTCTCTTCTCTTCTCTTCTCTTCTCTTCTCTTCTCTTCTCTTCTCTTCTCTCTCTTCTCTCTTCTCTTCTCTCTCTCCTTCATTTTGTTGTTAGATTTGTCTAAGTCTAAACGCAGTATGTGAAGTCCTTAGCTATTACAATTTTACTATCTGTAGCTTGTTTAGCTTTTTATTTAAGTATTTAGAGGTTAAATCATTCCAAGTGTATTGTTGATTTGGTTGTATTGATATTAATTTGTCTATGGTAACTTTCAGCAAAATGTAGTTTCCTTGTTCATCTCTTTTAAAGAAGATTTAAGTTGCTGTGTATTATCTCAAATTGATTTCTATCCCTACAATTTTTTAGTTCAGTGTCATCATAACAGATATCCAGCCCCTTATTTTTCACTCTTTGTGAAGTTGAAACATATTGTTGAGCAACATATTGTTGGAATCTTCTTTCTAGTCAATTCTGTTGTCATCTTTCATTCATTTTTTGGGTATGTCCATCACATTCGCTTTCAAACCATGAATATTAATTATATTTCCCTCCATCATATTCCATTGTACTTTTTTCTCTTTGTTCCTCATCCATTTTTTCTTTATAAAAAGGTACTGCTGAGAGAAAGGAGCAGTGCTCTAGGCTTGATGCTATCAGGTTCTGCTCTACTGTCTCTCTTTTCTTCTCCTTTCCCAGAGAACCCCCACCACAAGTTGTTATCAATTTCTTTATTTTTAATTTTTTAGTTTACCTGAAATAGAAATGATTTTTCTTCAACTTTGAAAACTTTGTGTGAATCTTTATGTTTTGGGTGTTTCTTGTGAACAACACATTATTGGATGGTTTTTAAAATCCATTCTGATAACCTTTTCCACTAATTCACATTCACACATGATCATTAATTGTGCATTTTCCTTCCTTATTCTTTTAGATATTTTGGAGTTATTCTTTTCTTCTGAGTTTGTGTCAGACATTCATGTCTCCATAATGACTCTTTTTCCTGGTAATCTTAATTTGTTTACTAATACTAACAGCAATACTTTCTGTACTGAGACATAAGTGTGTTAGGGTCAGGTTCTGTGTACTTCTGGGAGGAATTTTGAGACTTTATGTGGTGCTGATTCTCTGGGTTCCTACTGATGCTTTCTCTGGATATTGAGATCTAAGGTAAAATATCTCAGGGATTGTTCACATTAGAGATTTGCAAACTTTCAGTATATCTATAGTGGCCTGATCTGGGGTGAAGTCTGATGGCTGCCATTTTTATTCATATATTGTAAGCTGCTGACTCCTGTTTTGGTCTGGATGACACAACTGTAAATTTGCCTTTGGTTGGAGCCTTAGTATACTGATAATACTCCCAGTGCCTTTCCACTAACTGCAAGGCTGTTCAGTTTCATAATTACCTGACCTTCCTGTCCTAGTCATTCAGCTCAGGCCTTAGAGTGGGGAAGGGGCTGAATTCTAAACCCTATTTCAGGGTCAGAGCCACACAGCTGCTGCTTGCTTCTGTTTCTGCTTCTTGCCCTGGTATACAACCACAGATTAGTACCACCTAGGCAAAGGCCTTCAGTCTCCACTGGATCTGTGACCCAGATAAGGGGTCTAACTAACATATCTACTGGTTAGTTTTTATTTCCACACCTTATATAGTGTATCTAGGAAAGTCTAGCCCCACAGGCACTCTTTGCCCTAAGGCACAGCAGAAGGCTTCGGTTTATTTCCCAGTCTGGAAGGGTCTGAACAGCACCTTCCTGGCTAGTCCTCTATCCCCGGTGTCTGTCTCCATATTTTGACTTGAGCTGTAAGAAGAGACTGTGTTTTTTCCCTTGGATTTTCCAATCATTTATCAGTGTGCTGCTCTTCTTAGACCTTTGTTGGTGGAGTTATGGTGAAGACTTGTGCTTTACTGTCTCCTCCCCTATGTGCCATCTTTGCTGATATCCAAGTGTTATGTTCTTCAGGGATCTCAGGGGTAGCTGAGGCTGAAAACTTGCCCATGTCAATGAGTGGTCAGAAGAAAAGGTGACAAAAGCATTCTATAATCAGGAGACAAGGTCTGTGTCCAGTGAATTACTGGACTTTCCACATGCAAATATTGCCACTTAAGGTCTGAAAAGGGCAAAGTCTGAATAGGACTTTGCCTCAAACACTTACATAAATATTTCAACAGTGTATGAGAAATGAGAGTGCTAACCACCAGAGTCACCTAAAGGCATCACCCGTGCTGGCTTGTCTTCAATTCTGAGAATATCATCCCATAACTCAGTTCTCTCAAATGGCAATGTCTCTCAAATATTTTTTTCCAGATGCCTTCTCCAAAAAGTACCTTCTCCATAGTATAAGCATCAAAACTCAGTCTCTTAGGGAAAACAGTTCTCTTAGTAATTTCTCTGTACTATAAGTGTCTCTCCAGAAAACAGTTTTTTCCATCAACAGTTATGCTTCTCTCCCAGGATTCTATTCCTTCTTAGAGATAAAGTAACAGTATCTCTAGTCTTTGTAGTTGATGTGAAAGGGAGGAAAGCAAGACTTTAAAATTTTTTTGTTAAAAGAGATGGTTTGCTGGGGAGGGGAAGGTAGAAGGATATATTCAGAAATGAAGATTCTGTTAAAACAACAACTACATACCAAGAGGTATCAATTTAAAAAAATCCTGCTTAATGCCATTTTATACCAATCATAACTTTTAGGGCTAGAAAAGATCTCCAGAGATCATTTGGTCCAATTCTCTGCTCCCAGGAAGGCAAGGTAGGAACTAGAATGGATTCACAAGTGTGAACCTGTGACAGTTTCCTCAGTTCTGCAATTATCTTTCTTTAAGGTCAACAAGAAAGTCCTTCACTCTATGCTTTAGCTTTCCCATATTTAAAGTAGAAATAATGCTTCTAATGCCACATTGAACTTTGAAGGCAATTATGTGGTTTAGTTATAACTACTAATATAAACACAAAATGCTGCATAGATGGAAGGGAGCTAAAGGATAAGATCGTCTAATCCACTCAAATATTTCGTGGATAATGAAACTAAAGTTTAAGTGATCCTCACTGTTACATAGTTCTTGAACAGCAAGATGATGTCTAGAACTAAGATACTGTGATTCTTAGTGTGATTCTGGCTCTTTCCCAGAGCCAGGCAAGCTTGATCACTCCCTCAGAGTTCCAGAAGTATACCCTGAGAGATTGGGGTGCCTTCTCTTCTGCTCTCAGCTCAAACCCCTCATTGTTAAGTTTGTAACTAGCAACTCAGTTTATTTAACCACTTAGCACCAGATAACTTTTACAAAAGTTTATTTACTTCAAAGCTTTTGCAAGAACAAATATACAAGGATTTTCTCCTGGGCATACTTTCTCTTTATCACCTGGTTCTCCGGCAGAGTAGGCTCAAAACTTAGCTAAGTTCCTACATGGTGTTGCTTTAGTCAAGTTCATGTCTAGAAGAGGCATGATTAAAGGTTAAGCTCTTATTTCAGCTTTCACTACCATGAATGCAGAAGGTCAAGCCCAAAGATTGTTCCTTGTTCCTTAGGTCATAATTATTGGACTGGCTATAACACCAAATCTGGAACTCCAGGACTGTGAGGCGTCCTCCCGATCCCTCAACTCACAGGTTCTTGAAGCCTTTACTAAGTCCACCTACATAATGAAAACAGGAAAAAAAGATTGAGGACTTAGGGCTCATTTCTCTGGTCCCATATGTGACCTCAAAGGAAAAGAAATCCTAAGGCTGCTGCATTACCTAACCACACAGTCTTTGAATGGAAGCTCTGAGTTCTCCCAGGAAAAGGAGGACAAGGAGAGGAAGAAGTTGAGCTGATAGGCTTCTTTGAAGATTCTGAAGTGAAGAGCTCCACTTTATATAGTTAGCTGACTGTATTTAGTGGTGGAAGGTCTATGCATGTTTCTTATTCTAAGACACTTCTGCTACTGGTCAGCACAATTCTTTCAGAAGCAAGCTTCCCATGTTATCTACTCAGGGAGGTTGCATTAGCTGAACAAATTGTGTGTATGTGTGTATGTGCCAGGCTCATATCACACAAGTCTAATGCTCAAAGTACTTTAAATATCAACCAAGTCAAGTAAACAATCAATTATTAAGCACCCATTATGTTTCAGGCATTTTGCTACACACTGAGGATAAAAAAGAAAGGACAGAAAAGAATAATCCCTGCTCTCAAGGACTCTCAGTCTAATGGGAGAGATAAGAAAACAATTACATACAAACAATATAGATACAGGAAAAATGGGGAGACGGTAAATCACAGAGGGATGGCATTAAGTTTAAGGAGGTTGTAGCAGCAAGCACCCCAAGCGTCCTCAGGGTGTCTGCCAACACAGGTTCTTGGATCTGCTTTGATAAAGGAAAGCAACTCAAAATAGGTTAACAAGCTCACTTTAATCAGTCAGACATATATCGTTTACCTTGTTCAGGGGAAAAGGTCAGCACCCCGAACTTCAAAGTACACAGACAGAATTATCAAGACAGAAACAGATCTAGTAGACAGATTTCAAACTGTCCAACCATTACATCCATACCCAGTCAACATCTGGGTTTCAACATCTGGGTTTTTTCAAAGCCGGGGGGGGCTCTGGACAATGGCTTCCCAGAATCCACATCAAATCACAGAACACTTCTCAAAGTGAGCCCCCAAAACAAAGCTACACATCAGGGCTTATATAGCCTCCTCCTAGCTCAGAGAATGTAACAACCTTTTGGACCCACTGGCCAATCAAAAAGTATCTATTGAAAAACAAGCCTCCCACCCCAGGCTCCAGGTGCACTTTAGCCTAGGGGCAGGGAAGATCTTTAAATTTACAGTCCCATTACAGAGGTCTGGGAAAAACTTCTTCAAGAAGGTACAACTGAGACTTGAAAGAAGCTGGGGAAACCAAGTAGAGGTGAAGAAGAAGGGAGTTCCAGGCATTGTGGACAACCAGTGAAAATGCTTAGAGTTGAGAGATTGAGTTTTTTGTGCAAGGAACTGCAAGATGCTAGTGTCACTATATAATGGAGTAGGTGGAATAATGCATAAGAAGACTGGAAAGATAGGAAGGGTTTTAAAAGCCAAACAGAAGATTTTATATTTGATCCTGTGGTTGATAGGGAGCAACTCAGCTTGTTGAATGGGTAAGGTGGTCACCATGGTCTACTTGTGCTTAAGGAAGATCAATTTGACAGCTGAGTGGAGGATGGACTGAAGTAGATAGAAGGTTATTGTAGTAGTAGAGGCATGAAGTGAGGACCATCTACACCAGGGTGGTAACAGTATCTGAGGGGAGGAGGGGGAAGGGTTATACGTGAGATATTATGAAGGTACAATAGACAGAACTTGACAACAGATTGGATATGGAAAATGAAAGAGTTGATGATGCCACCTAAATTGTGAGTCTGGGTGACTGGGAGGATAGTGGTACCTTCAACAGCAATAAAGAATTTTAAAAGGGGAGGAGGATTTTGGGGAAAAGAGAATGAATTTAATTTTTTGGACATAGTTTAAAATGTCTAGGAGAAATCAAGTTTGAGTTGCCCAGTAGGTAGTCGGGGATATGAGACTGGAGGTCAGAAGAGAGGTTGATCCTCAACAAATAGTTGTAAGAATTATCTGCACATCTCAGAGATGATAGCACCAAGAAAAATAGTATAGAGGAAGAAGAGAAGATAACCTAGGACAAAGCATGGGAAACACCCATGATTAGCTGGCGTGACCTGAAGGTGTAGAAGAGGAGACGGAGAAGGAATGCTCATATAGGTAGGAGGAGAAATATGAGACAACAGTGTAATGAAAACCCAGAGAGAAGAGAATATCAAGGAGAAGAGAGTGACTAACAATGTCAAAGTGAGGTCAAGAAAGATCAGGATTGATAAAAGGGGCCATTTTTGTTCAGTCCTCAACAATTGTGTCCAACTCTTTGTGACCCCGTTCGGAGTTTTCTTGGTAAAGATGCTTGAGTAGTTTGTCATTTTGTTCTCTAGCTCATTTTACACACAAGGAAATGGAAGCAAACTAGGTTACATGAATTGCCCAGGGTCACCCAGCTAATAAGTGTCTGAAGACAGATTTGGAGTCAGGAAGATGAGTCTTCTGACTCTAGGCTTGGCACTCTATCCACTGCATCACCTAGACTCCCCTAAAAGGCTGTTAGATTCTGCAATTAGGAGATCACCAGTAACTTTGGAGAGAACAATATCAGTTGAATGATGAGTTCAGAAACCAGACTGTAAAGAGGTAAGAAGAGAGTGAGAAGAAAGGAAATAGAAGCACTGATTATATACAGCTTTCTCAAGGAGTTTAATCACAAAAACTGAGAGATGGTGTGATAGCTAGTGGGGATGGACAGGTCAAGTGAGGATTTTCTGTTTTGCTTTGTTTCTAGGATAGGTGTGTATGGGTGTCCTGGGAGGGCTAGTACTTTTGGTGCAAGGGCTGCTGAGCCCTTTTCAGGGATGCTTTCTGTCTTTGGTATCTACCTGCCACCCAACTGCACCTGCTGCTCCAAAAAGCTGTAAGCATGAGCAGTGGACACAGTCTGGTAAACTGTTTTGGCGGACTGGCTAAACAAGGTTAAAGCTAACCAAGGGGCCTCAAACCTGTTGATGAATTAGAGGGGTGTGTACTCTAAGCATGTGAAGACTTCCTTGGTGGAATAGGTGGATGTGAACAATTTGTTTCAACAGGACATGAAGGAAGTGGAAGCAGGCATTGTGGAGTTTGGTTAGGCATCAAAGACACCAAAGTTATCCACTGCATCCTGAGCCATCACCAGTCATCTTCACTTTTGTTTTGGCACTGGACTCTGATGACTCTGGAAAAGAGAGTAAGGTCTATACTTTGTTGCAACTCTGTGTCATTTAAATCCAATTTATGCATGTGTCAAGAGTCATCACATTTTTACTTACCTCAATATCTTGTAGCAACAGGTAAGTGATAAAGCATCAGGTCACAACCCTGCACACAAGTGGCCCAGGCCATATGGTCATTTTCTTACCGAATTGAAGTGGCAGTTGGATTTGGAAGCCCCCTAGGTGTCTAAGCAGTCTTTTTCAAGGATTACACTGCTCACCTCCTAGCATGAGGAAGGGGCTATAAAAGGTGCCCTAAAAATTGTCTGCTTCACCCAACCCTGACCCGCTTGCTGCCACAGGTGGAAATCCCATCCTGCAGTCAAAGCACACACAAAAAAATAATGAAAACTTTTGTGAAGATGATTCCATTCACCATTGGTACATGGAATATTAGCAAGCTTATGGGCAGCACAAAATCCAGTAGACCTGAAAGACAAACAGCATTTGTTCCAAGAAAATTCAGCAGGTATTGCATCCAGATAGCATCCCTGAGTGAAACAAGGCTGACAAATGAAGACCAGTTTACTGAAATTGAAGCTGGATATGTATTTTTCTGGAGTGACTGTAATGATGGTGAGTGCCATGAAATTGGTGTAGGCTTCACAATAAACACTAATCTAGTCAGCAAGTTTGTATGTCTCCCAAAAGGAGCGAGTGACAGGTTCATGACAATGGAATTGTCACTTACAGGAAAATATCATGTCACCATCATCAGTGATTATGCTCCTACAACCATGAACCCTAATGAGGCCAAAGAAAAATTTTATGAAGACCTTCATCATCTATGTGTTGAAAGAGGACAAGTTTATAATTGTGAGTGACTTTAACACCAAAGAAGTTGCAGACTATTTGGTACGGCAAAGAGTCCTTGGGAGGAATGCAGTCAAAACCAGGAACAGCAATGATTACTTAACTACTGAAGACTGTTTCTGTTTACTCAGATGCAATAAAACTTTGTGGAAACACCCTCCTGGCAAACATTAGCATTTAATAGACTATGTCATTGCAAGAGGAGACAGGATATGAGAGTGACAAAGGTGATATGTGTCACATAGTGCTAGACTGATCATAAACATCCTCTCCAACGTAAACATTTGTAATTAACGAAAAGTGGCAGCCCCAAGGCAAGACAATTACCATAAAATGTAATACCAACAGTGCTTCTCTGTGGGTGAACAGTTCGTTGCTAACTTGGAGGGAAAGCTGAGCCATCAGATGTTTGGCAACAGTGGAGCAGAAAATGAGTGGACAGCTTTCCCAGATTTGGTGTATAGCATTGCATTTACTCATTTGGGCCACAACATTCACAAACATCAAGATTGGTTTGACAAAAATGATGGGGAAATTCAGAAGCTTGTAAATGAAAAAAAGAAATCCACAGGGTTTACCATCAGGATAGTTCATCTGTCTCTAAGAAGGCAGTGTTTAACTTCATCAAAAGTAAAGATAAGAGAAACTAAGAGACATTAAGGATTTTCGCCTTAGTAAGAAGCCAGATGAAATTCAGTTTTATGCTGATAGTAACAATTCCATGTGCTTTTGTGATACCCTGAAGGCTATTTATAAGCCAAAGACTTAATGCTGTTGAAGTCATATTGATTAGTGATAAAGACATGATCCTGGAGAGATGGGCTGAACACTTCCTCAGTGTTCTCAACAGACCATCATCCTGTACTGCTGAAGCCACTGAAAATGCTACCTTAGGTTGATGGGTTTCTGCTTGGCAACTCCAGGAGAAATTCCAGGAGCAGAAAAGACATCTGTACAATACTGTTAGTCACAAAGCCTTGTGGAAGATCATGGCAATATCTGGGTATCTGGAAAAGTTAATTAATAATGTATACCAGCTTCATGATGGCATGTTTGTACAGGTTCTGGATAACGCACAATGCTCTTGTGCTTTCCCAATCACTAATGGAGTGAAGTAGGGCTGCGTGCTTGTGCCAGTGCTTCTTAGCATGATGTTTTATGTCAGACACCTTCAATGAGAACAGAAACAGCATCAAGGTCAATTACCACACTAATGGTAAATTATTCGATTTGAAAAGGTTATAAACCAAGACTAAAGTAGAGGGATATGTGAGCTTTTATTTGCAGATGATTGTGCACTCAACACAGCCTTTGAGGTTGAGATGCAACATGGTATGGATTGATTCTCTGCCGTTCGTGCTAATTTTGGCCTGATAATTAGTAACAAGAAAGCAGAGGTTCTCCATCAGCCAGTACTGTATCATCCAAACATGGAACCATCAGTTATAGCAAGTTTGAATACTGTGGATATGTTTACTTGCTTTGGCAGTGTACTTTCAATATGTACACATACATGAAGAAAGTGAAGCACACATTACTAGCTAGTGTTCAGGAGGCTCCAAAGGAAAGTATGGGGAGAAGAGGTACAATGTTGCCTACCAAAATGAATTTCTACAGAGCCATTGTGCTGACCTCATTGTTGTATGTGAAACCTGGGCAGGTATACCATCACAATGCCAGGAAACCGAATTGCTTCCATCTGAATCGTCTTAGGAAGATTCAGAACGCTTGGCAAGATAAGGTACTGGACACTGAAGTCCTTTCTCTAGTTGAACAGCCAAACATTCAAACTCTACTGCAGAGAGCACAACTCCAATGAACTAGCCATGTTGTTCAAATACCTGTAATGGGAATGTCAATTTTAAAGATCTTTCCTGCCTGTGATAGTAATGGCAATTAAAGATTCCCCTGTATTGGCTTGGTTTTCAAATTGATTGTGTTAAAACCCAGAGCTTGTTAATCCCACCTGTGGGATGGGCTTGTTGATGTGAAGGGAGAGTCCTGAACTGGGAGGAGCTGGTGATGTAGATTTGGAGAGACACTAGAGAGAGGCGGAAGATCTTTTTAGAAGCAGCACCTCGTGGAGAGAGAGAGACTAAGAGAATTGCTGGTGGCCGCTTTGAATTGCCCTGGACTTTTGAGACCTGCCCCCTGAGCTGCCAAGGACTGAGGAGATATGGCTGTTATGCTGGTACTTTGTCTGTCTGTTTTGATGTTGTTTTGCCAGATTTGTCCACTGGTGAAAGACTGTCCTTTTGTTGAAGAAGTCCTGGAACCTGGCTGTTCGCTAAGAAGCCCTGAGACTGTCCTGCAGACAGAGAGTGAATACTATCCACTGGTGAGGGACAGTATTGTTGTTGCAGGGGTCTGGAGACTGTCCTGCAGACAGAGTGAATACTGTCCACTGGTGAAGGACAGTGCTGTTGTTGCAGGGGTCTGGGAGCCTTTCTGTTGGTTCAGAAGCCCTGAAGAAGGATTTTCTTGTTGTATGTTTACAGAAATCCTGGGAGAGGGCTTGCTAATGTGTTCAGGGGTTCTAGGACTGTTCTACAGACAGAGGATAAATTCATGAAGGGACTGGCAATGTATCTTATGGCCTTGCTAAGCCTTGTCTCCCCAGGAACTAAGATTGCTGAGAACTTGCCTCGTGTCAAGATGAAGAAAAGAGCTCCATTTGGGTATTAAGTGCTGTGTTTAAACTTGATGTAACTCTGGGGTAGATTCAATTGTGATCCAGGGGCGGGGAACTTTTGACCTTATGTTTGGAAACTAATCTCCATTTGAGAAGAGGGGCTTTGTGGTGGACTTAATTAAGGTATAGCCTAGGGGTGGAGAAGTATTTAGAACAGGAACTTTGTAATTGATTGAATGATTGGAAGGTCCTGGGGTGGGGTAGTCCTTGGAGATTATTTAATCACACTTAGTAAATGCTGTATTTTGAATGATGTCATGTTTTGATCTTCTCTGTTCTTGGTTTGTCACTGAATAAAATAGAGAGCACCTATGCTGGTATTTTGAACCTGGGAAGTTGCCTTTCTTTTGGCATTACATTACACTGCCCCTAGGCTAAAGTGCACCTGGAGCTTGGGGTGGGAGGCTTGTTTTTCAGTAGATACTTTTTGATTAGCCAGTGGGTCAATAAGGTTGTTACATTCTCTGAGCCAGGAGAAGGCTATATAAACCCTGATGTGTAGCTTTGTTTGGGGGCTCACTTTGAGAGGTGTTCTGTGATTTGATCAGATGAAACTCTGGGAAGCCGTTGTCCAGGGCCCCTCGGCTTTGAAACCCAGATGTTGATTTGGTATGGATGTAATAATGGTTGGACAGTTTGGAAACTGTCTACTTGATCTGTTTCTCTGTCTTGATAATTCTGTCTGTATACTCTGAAGTTCGGGGTGCTGACCTTTTTCCCCTGAACTAGGTAAATGATACATATTTGACTGATTAAAGTAAGCTTGTTAACCCATTTTGAGTTGCTTTCCTTTATCAAAGCAGATCCAAGAACCTGTGTTGGCAGATACCCTGGGGACGCTGGGATGTTTGCTGCTACAATACCACATGGACATTTGTCTAAAATACTATTTTACAGAGAAGTCACATAAGGCAACGCTCACATTAAGGTCAGAAGAAGCAATACAAATATATTCTCACAATCTCTTTGAAGAACTTTGGAATCAATTGTGGGACATGGAAGATACTGGCACAGGACCACCCAGCATAGTGTGTCTGCACTGTACTGTGTAAGCAAAGCAAAAGTACAATAGTTCACAAAAAAAGTGAGATGTGCAAGTTTAGAGACATCTCCACTCCAAGTGTTCTTATGGACTATGTGTGCCTGACCCATAGCAGAGCCTCCTGAATTTGTATTGGATACACTGGGCCTTGACTGCAACATAGTGACATCATTTTGGTCCTCTTCGACATGAAAGACAGCAACCAATCAAAACCGGGATTAATGACAGTGTTTATAATGAGGTGTGCCTTATACAAGTGGACATTTTGCAGGTGTGCCTCATTGCATGCAATATACCTAGATCGTGACTCTCTATCGGACAGCTATGTCCTTATGAGTCTAGATGTCCTTTGCAATAAATGAATGAAAAGTAATTTCTAAAATGCTTACTATGTGCCAGCACCGGGTGTACAAATAGGAAAACAAGGCAGACCCTGCTCTCGAGTAGCCCACACTCCAACGGGGAGTGTATAGGCGGAAAGAGTACACATATGGGAAGTTCAGCTGGAAGTTCCATGATCCTTAAGGTGAAATGGTCAAGTAGATGATAATGTATCTTCTTTAATGTAATTTTAACTAATAAAACAACATTAATTTCTGACGAATTAATTAACAGTGCCAAGACTTTGATAGCAAGAACTTTATTTTCTGGATCTTTAAGAATTGTGGCAGGAGGCAGGGGCTATAGGAGGTCTAGAAATAGTTGTCAGGTTGCATTTCTACAAGTGTTGATTCCCTTTATGAAGATAGAAGTTGAATAGGGGTGGGTTGGAAGTAGGGATTGTGGCTTTGGGAGAGGGGATGTTGTCATTCTGGAGTCTCTTGGGCTCAGGGTGCTTGGCTGTCTCCATTGTGACCTCAGAAGAGATCATGGCTGGGGTTTGACTTACTAACATACGCTTTCTCCTTCCTTTCCCTCAGAGTGCCTTGTTGTTTCAGCTAGACTAGCTTGTCTACCCTGTGGGTGGCATTTGTTTGGCCATTGTTGGAGGTTATCTGAATCCTTCTCAACAGTAATTCTTTGCTTAGATGATGGTTGTGGGGGATAAACTGGAAGTAGGACCTTGTTTTACCTACTGTCTTGCTTTTATGGAACCAATTAAGGATCTTAGGATAGTCATCTGCAAGTCTAAATTTAGACCAAGAATGGGGAGAACTCTATCTTCTCTTTGATGTGCAGATCTGACTCATATTAACTAAACAGAAACTTACTCAATGATGCCAATATAGAAGTACTGCCTTTACCTTGAGTTTTCCCTGCTTAATTCAACACCACTTAGCTGAAAAAAAAATCCAAAGTGGAAGATGAATGCCTTTAAATAACTGTTATATTTAGCCCATACTCACTTTGAAAAGTAGCTTTCAGAGACCACTCATTCTAAAAGCAAAGAAGAAAGAAAAAAGCATTTGTGAATAGTATGCATAGTACAAGACTTGTAGTCCTGTTCCCTGAATCTGCGAAGCTTCAGCAAGTACTGCTCAGGCTTAGGAAATCAAATCCATAATGGAATTACAAGACTGAAATTAATAGTAATGTTCTTAAAAGGAATTTGTTTTTGAAATAGGTAATATGAAAATAGAACACTGGGGGAATCTATCTGTTATGCCTTCTCTCACTGCTAATTGCTAAAAGCCCTTAGATTAATTAATTAGAAAAGTAGTTTGCTTAGATTCAGTATTAATATTGCATTCTACCCAGAGAATTGTTTTAGGAAGCGTGATTATAATTATTCTCATTATGGCCATTCTCTTTAAAAGTGTTATTACCTCAGACTTAAAAACGTTGGATTGGTTCTTGTTAAAAACAATTTTGTCCAAGTTCTCATTTAAGGTATGTCTTGTTTGAACCCAATATTCAAGGGATAAATTGGAGTTAAAAATCACACAAAATCTACAAGTATTTATGTCTCTCAGACATTTTCAGAAGCTGATATGAGCTGTTATATTACTTGTATATAACAAAACAAAAACTGCCAAGACTTCAAACTCTTTCCAGTTGTATTAACAGGAAGGCAGGGACAAAAAAATGTGACCTACCACATGTTCTGTCTTCTGACCAGTTTAGGTTGAAGTTAAAAGGTATTTTCTATCCAAGTTTATGGTTAAGTAAATAACTGCTGATCACTTCTTTGTCAACTTGGATAAAACTTGTTTGCTAATTTTGCAACATCGTCACTGGCTGACTATGTAAACAGTCCCAAAATGCAGAGAGTAGGTTGGAGATATGATGATCCTCATCATCTATGACTGCTTCAAACTCACAGGTCTCTGAATTTTACTTCTTGTTCCTGTGAATCATTTGACTGGTGATATTTTTTGGGCAACATATCAGTTTTAGCATGAGTTTTTTAGTTTGTCCATTGAGGGTAATCCCCAAATAACCCTACATTGTGGTAATGAAAAAACATAGTCATGTTCTGGTACTTTGAAAGAGCTGCAATTTTATCAATATAGTATATACCAATTTAAGATCATAGTTCCTTAGAAGTACCCATGGCAGAAAAATTCAGTCTGTCAACTTGTTGTTCACAAAATCTTTCAGTACATAAGACTTCCAGTGACAAAAACACAGTTCATTATTTGGATTATATGCTAAACCTTTCTGATTCAGCAAGACTTTCCAGAGTTTACATGCTTCAGGCATAGCTTTGGAGAACTCAGGGCAGCATTACTTCCACACCATGATGAAGCAACAAAGTATTACTGTCATGTTGAAAAATGAAGATAACTAAGGACAACTCTCCCTTTAAGAGCCTTTGTAGTTAAAATATTATATTTCTCTGCAGTGTGAGAGCCAGCATGATAGTGAAAAAATGAATTTAGAGTCAGAAGACCTGGATCCTTGTCCCATCACTGTTGTTTTCCAGGTGTGGGACTCATTTTTCTCAACTATAAAATAAGATATAAGATAGTAATAGTAGAAATAAATAGCAAAAGTAATGCTTTTTAAATAAAAATAATAAACACTTTATTTATCCATGCTATCATTATAATAATCCTCCACAAATATAATTCTCCAGGGCCTCATCATGCCCTGTTTTCTTATAGACTATGATAAGAGATCATAAACTCAATCTGATCTTGTCTAACTAAAGTCCTACGGGGTTTTAAAAAATCAACTACAAAATACAGGATGCAGAAGGTGCAGCTAGACTGTAGTAGTCTGAAAAAATATGAGAGTTTAGCTGGACCATTACATTTCAAGCTCAATAAGAGTTAAGAATGTGATATGGGAGAAAAGAGAGAGAGACAGAGAGACAGAGAGAGAGAGAGAGAAAGAGAGAGAGAGAGAGAGAGAGAGAGAGA